>NC_074675.1:3608796-3627542 GCF_029448725.1 Salvelinus fontinalis
TGGGCTACTGCCCAGATAGCTCTAGAGACAGCAGAACACTATAATATTACAGTAGTATTGCTAAGCAGCACTGTAACGGTGTAGAAACATGTGGTGACAATAATGAGAGTCCTATATTGCGAATTCGGTCAGCAGGGCAGGCTGAGGCTTCATCAATTAAAGCAAATTAATAGTAGTTGAACAGAGACTAGAAATAAAAAAACAATACATTTAAAAAAACATTCCCTCATCCTTCGATCAGATGGTGTCTATTGTTTTGGAGGAATCCCCTCCTCTCCCACCGCATCATATTTCAGTGATCCGGTTTACGCGCAACGGAATACGTCAGAAACATGCGCTGTGTTCGTTCCGCTGTCCATGGTGCTGCAACTGAAACTGAGCTTTTTTTTTTATTTTTTTATTATCCGTTGGGAATTCCTCCTCCTATTTCTCTCCCTCCCTCGCAGCCCCACCAGCGGCTACATAAACAGCACACATCCCAGCCCACATCTCAGACCTAACATCTGTCCTCAATAGTGGGTGTGGGTTTTATTCAGGGTTGAATGGAAATACAGTGACGGGACAATCTCTTTTTATGTGGGAGCGTTCCAGGGAGAAGGAATGAGAGTGTTCTGTCCGATGGGACAAGGCTGACGGCTCCGTCGGGAATGTAAAGCCCAAGGCTTTCCTCACAGGCCAATGATCCGAGTCCCTCTCTATCTCTCTCTCTTTTGCTCTCTCTCAATTCATTTCAATTGTTAGAGCTTTATTTTCATGGGAAACTTATGTTTACATTGCCCAATGCAAGTGAAATAGATAAACAAAAGTAAAACTAGACAATTAAAACATTTACAGTAAACATTACAATTACATGTTTCAAAGGAAATAACATATTTCACATGTCTTATTATGTCTATATACAGTGTTGTGACGATGTGCAAATAGTTAAAGTACAAAAGGGGAAATAAATAAACATAAATATGGGTTGTATTTACAATGGTGTTTGTTCTTCAATGGTTGCCCTTTTCTTGTGGCAACAAGTTACAAATCTTGCTGCTGTGATGGAACACTGTGGAATTTCACCCAGTAGATTTGGGAGTTCTTCAAAATTGGATTTGTTTTCGAATTATTTTGGGGTCTCTGTAATCTGAGGGAAATATGTCTCTCTAATATGGTCATACATTTGGCAGGAGGTTAGGAAGTGCAGCTCAGTTTCCACCTCATTTTGTCAGAATCGGTGGTTGTAGAATTTTACGGCTCTTTTTCTGGATATTGATAATTAGAGGGTATGCATTATTTGATATTTTACGTTGTACACAGAGGATGTTTTTGCATAATTCTACACACAGAGTCTCAATTTGGTGTTTGTCCCATTTTGTGAATTATTGGTTTGTGAGCAGACCCCAGACCTCGCAACCATAAAGGGCAATGGGTTCTTTAACCGATTCAAGTATTTTTAGCCAGATACTAATTGATATGTCGAGTCTCTCTCTCTCGATCCCGCTCTCATAAATGTAAAAGGGAACAGAGACGTATGAATCAACGACACTAGAAGTCCTTGCACAGACATAAGCCTGCTTGACGCCTGTGGTTCTATTCTCTACTGTTGCTATAACACGTGATGTATGTAAAGTACTGTCCTCTCTCTGTGTGTGTGTGAGGTCTTAGCATCGGTCAGCTTTATAGGTTATCAACACATCCTAATAGCCAGGGACAGATAATGAGCTATAGGGTTGAGAGAATGGCTGAGTCCCAAATGGAACCCTATTCTCTATGTGGTGTACTACTTTGGGACAGCCCGTGCACCATGAAGGGAACAGTGTTTCATTTGGGAAGCAGATTAATACCACATTGTCTAATACCACATACCACATTGTCTCTCCTGAACGGATAACGGATAATAAACTCATATCTCATATCCCATGTTAGAGACACTCCATTTAGTATGATATGATACGTTTCAGATGGTATGTATTCACTTGCAAAAAAAAACGTTCAATATGTTAAGAATTCCAAATTGTTGTGGCTAATGTTAGCTAGGTGGCTAATGCTAACGTTAGCTGGCTGGCTAACATTAGCTCGGCTAGGGGTTAGGGTTAAGGTTAGGGATAAGGTTAGCAGTTAGGTTGAAGGGTTTAAGGTTAGCGGAAGAGTTAGCTAAAAGGGTTAAGGTTAGGATTAGGGGAAGGGTTAGCTAACATTGCTAATTAGTTGCTAATTAGCTAAAAGGGTTAAGGTTAGGTTTAAGGGAAGGGTTAGCTAACATGCTAATTAGTTGCTAATTAGCTAAAAGGGTTAAGGTTAGGTTTAAGGGAAGGGTTAGCTAACATGCTAATTAGTTGCTAATTAGCTAAAAGGGTTAAGGTTAGGTTTAAGGGAAGGGTTAGCTAACATGCTAATTAGTTGCTAATTAGCTAAAAGGGTTAAGGTTAGGTTTAAGGGAAGGGTTAGCTAACATGCTAATTAGTTGCTAATTAGCTAAAAGGGTTGTAGGTTAGAATTAAGGGAAGGGTTAGCTAACATTGCTAATTAGTTGCTAATTAGCTAAAAGGGTTATAGGTTAGGATTAAGGGAAGGGTTAGCTAACATTGCTAATTAGTTGCTAACTAGCTAAAAAGTAGTAAGTAGTTGACAAGTTGCTAATTAGCTAAAACACTAAAGTTTTCCATGATGAGACGTTTGCATTATAAGTGTAACAGTTGATTTCCTCGTGTAGGGATCATCACCCATGCAGCGGGTGATGAATACATGATGAATTCATTTAGACAAGACGAAACACGAAGTACACTTGAATAAATTACAAAATAAAAAAAACGACGTAGTCCGACCTGAACATGAGAACTACACAAAACGAAGAACGCACGAACAGGAACAGACTAGACAAACGAAACAGTCCCGTGTGGTACATACACTGACACGGAAGACAATCACCCACAAACAAACAGTGTGAACAGCCTACCTTAATATGGTTCTCAATCAGAGGAAACGTCAAACACCTGCCCCTAATTGAGAACCATATCAGGCAACACATTGAACCCAACATAGAAACACATAACATAGACTACCCACCCAGCTCACGCCCTGACCATACTAAACAAATACAAAAACAACGGAAAACAGGTCAGGAACGTGACAATAAGTCTACTCATGCAAACCGACCAACCACCGTCCTTTGATTCTGCCTGAAGTAACCTTCTGTCTTATGTAACCATACCAAATATAACATATCATACTAATTTGAGTGTCCCAGATGTACTTTTACTATGTTATGTCTAGTCTATGAGAGACCAGGCAGCATTTCCTACACCAACCTTCAGAAGGAGAAAGACTTTCAGAGTTGGAACCTTTTAGGCCTGAAGACTATAGACATTCCTCCACCCCCGAGCCATATATCCTGTCAGCTGATTCTATAGTGTGTTAAACCCCCTGGTGTTAAATCCCCTGGTGTTAAACCCCCTGGTGTTAATCCCCCTGGTGTTAAACCCCCTGGTGTTAAACCCCCTGGTGTTAAACCCCCTGGTGTTAAATCCCCTGGTGTTAAATCCCCTGGTGTTAATCCCCCTGGTGTTAAATCCCCTGGTGTTAAATCCCCTGGTGTTAAACCCCCTGGTGTTAAACCCCCTGGTGTTAAACCCCATGGTGTTAAATCCCCTGGTGTTAAACCCCCTGGTGTTAAACCCCCTGGTGTTAAATCCCCTGGTGTTAAACCCCCTGGTGTTAAATCCCCTGGTGTTAAACCCCCTGGTGTTAAACCCCCTGGTGTTAAATCCCCTGGTGTTAAATCCCCTGGTGTTAATCCCCCTGGTGTTAAATCCCCTGGTGTTAAACCCCCTGGTATCAAACCCCCTGGTGTTAAACCCCCTGGTGTTAAATCCCCTGGTGTTAAATCCCCTGATGTTAAATCCCCTGGTGTTAAAACCCCTGGTGTTAAACCCCTTGGTGTGAAACCCCTTGGTGTGAAACCCCCTGGTGTTAAACCCCCTGGTGTTAAATCCCCTGGTGTTAAACCCCTGGTGTTAAATCCCCTGGTGTTAACCCCCTTGGTGTGAAACCCCCTGGTGTTAAACCCCTGGTGTTAAACCCCCTGGTGTTAAACCCCCTGGTGTTAAATCCCCTGGTGTTAAAACCCTGGTGTTAAACCCCCTGGTGTTAAATCCCTTGGTGTGAAACCCCCTGATGTTAAACCCCTGGTGTTAAATCCCCTGGTGTTAAATCCCCTGGTGTTAAACCCCCTGGTGTTAAACCCCTGGTGTTAAACCCCCTGGTGTTAAACCCCCTGGTGTTAAACCCCCTGGTGTTAAATCCCCTGGTGTTAAATCCCCGGGTGTTAAATCCCCGGGTGTTAAATCCCCTGGTGTTAAACCCCCTGGTGTTAAACCCCCTGGTGTTAAACCCCCTGGTGTTAAATCCCCTGGTGTTAAACCCCCCGGTGTTAAACCCCCTGGTGTTAAACCCCCCGGTGTTAAACCCCCTGGTGTTAAACCCCCTGGTGTTAAATCCCCTGGTGTTAAACCCCATGGTGTTAAATCCCCTGATGTTAAATCCCCTGATGTTAAACCCCTGGTGTTAAACCCCCTGGTGTTAAATCCCCTGGTGTTAAATCCCCTGGTGTTAAACCCCATGGTGTTAAATCCCCTGGTGTTAAATTCCCCTGGTGTTAAATCCCCTGGTGTTAAATCCCCTGATGTTAAATCCCCTGGTGTTAAACCCCCCTGGTGTTAAATCCCCTGGTGTTAAACCCCCCTGGTGTTAAATCCCCTGGTGTTAAACCCCCCTGGTGTTAAATCCCCTGGTGTGAAACCCCTTGGTGAGTGCTATTACCAATCACCTTGTCTTGGGGACAGGGGAACACCTACTAGTCTATATGATGCTGGATTCCATGACCCAACTAGACATCTATCCGAAGTCATAATTCCTCAAACTATAGCCACCGTAGTGTAATCAACGTGATGAAGATCCTGCACCGCAGAACGGCAGACACAGAGGGCAAGGTGCAATGTTAATTCAAAGACACTTCTGTTGACATGCTAACTGTGATCCTACGAGCATTATAATGTGTTTTTTATCAAGGAGACGCGCTATAGGTGTTTACGTGGGAAGAGACCTCAGCCTTTACATCATATGATGCAGCTGATAAACACGTCTTATCATTGGAGGAGATTTCCAGTTGGTGCCGCAGCGGTCTAAGGCACTGCATCTCAGCGTAAGAGGCGTCACTATAGTACCTGGTTCGAATCCAGGGTGTATCACATCCGGCCGTGTGTAGGAGTCCCATAGGGGCGGCACACAATTGGCCCAGCGTCGTCCGGGTTTGGCCGGAGTAGGCCGTCATTGTAAATAATAATTTGTTCTTTAACTGACTTGCCTAGTTAAATAAAGGATACAAACCCCCCTATCACATATCCAGATACGAAAACAGTAAAATAGATCGCTCATTGTGTCGTTCAACCTCGTGTTACCGTTTTTCCGTCATCATCAATTTCCCTAAAATGTCATTTGCCCGCATCACCGTTAAGACTAGCTCCGCTTGCCAGAGGAATTGAAATATATCTACCAGTCACGCCACCGTCCAATGACTCGGGTTTTTACAGCAGAGGTGGCTTACACAATGATCTGTTGTTTTGGTGCTGCCGGTGTGTGTGTGTGTGTGTGCGTGTGTGTGTGAGTGTGCGTGTGCGTGTGTGCGTGTGCGTGTGCGTGTGTGGGGCGCATTTGTGGCAACATGTGTTATAGTACAGTATGTCTGCATTGCGTCGAACCGCCCCCCTCCCCTTCTATCCCACTCCTCTCTTACGCTCTCTCTCTCTCTCTCTGTCTTCCCCCTCCCTCCCCACCTCTCTCTCGCTCTCTCTCTTCTTCTCTGTATGAAATCCAGCAACATGCTTTCACATTATTTAAGTATTATATTGGCTGTGGCTCAGTGATACCCTAAACCCCCCGGTATTTCTCAGGTACTACATCTTTATCTAGGCGGGGAGAATGGGTGCGTTATAGCGGTGCGTCTTGGGACGGCCGCGTCTTGTTGAGTCCTAGCTGTTCTACTGCACCAAACCAGGAGAGGAGAGCTCTTCTAACGCTGTGTTTTTGCTGATGCGGCAAACTGCAGAGCGGAGCGGAGCGGAGCCGGGAAGGGAAATGGTTGTGTGCCTCTGCCTCTCTCTCACTGCCCCACTAACGGGTTCAGCGCAAACCCTCTCACTGCCCCACTAACGTGTTCAGCGCAAACCCTCTCACTGCCCCACTAACGTGTTCAGCGCAAACCCTCTCACTGCCCCACTAACGTGTTCAGCGCAAACCCTCTCACTGCCCCACTAACGTGTTCAGCGCAAACCCTCTCACTGCCCCACTAACGGGTTCAGCGCAAACCCTCTCACTGCCCCACTAACGTGTTCAGCTCAAACTCTCTCACTCACACCATCTTCATTTTCACCACCACGCCGCTGGAGAGCGCAGCCACGCGTGACGGTCAAAAGACCAAGTGGGAACTACTAGTCGGTGTTGCCGTCCTTTGGAGAGGAGCTCGAGTTAACGATTATTTTTTTTCTTTCGTATTATATTTCATTCTCTCTATTCCTCGTTCGTAACCGTTTCTTCAGCATGGTTTTAAATTGCCTGTCAAGAGATTTAAGCTGCTTCCGAGGCGGTTCAGAAGCCGTTCGGTATCTCAAGAAGGTCGCCCTAGTCGACATTGGAAGCAAATAACACGGGTATAGCGTGGATGATATTAACGGTCGCTCCAGTCGACGTTAGAAGCCACTAACACGGGAATAGCGTGGATAATATTAACGGTCGCTCCAGTCGACGTTAGAAGCCACTAACACGGGAATAGCGTGAATAATATTAACGAAGACAGTACAGTCTATGAATATTTCACCGAAGCTCGTACTCTACAGTGCAGTAAAGTGATATCCACTACCTTTAAAACAAAAAAACCGGGACGGCAAAGTTGTAGCCGTGGCTGGCGGGTACACCACCACCAAACGGAAATCCAGGTAATTAATAACAAAGCTGACAGTTCGGCAATTATTATGTATCTTAAATAACTGTCGTTATTGTCACTGGTGTTGTGGTTATTATTAAGGTATTAGGTGTTCAGTACGTAGAGCGTTAGTACACTGGATGAGATGGTGAGATGGTTATGTGGGTAAAATGCGGATTCTGCTCAGTGTGCGCAGAGGGGTGGGCAGTAGTAGTGAAACTTGAATACTGATGTATGCGGTAAACAATCCCGTTGAGTTTAACAGTCTCCATATCACAGTGTTGTTGTCTTCTGAATGTTCTCTATGCTGGTCAACCTGTTCCTGGTAACCCCCCCCCCCCCCTCCTCCCGCTGTTAGGTGGGCTTCCTCTCTCCCCTTCTAGACTACAGCATGTCACAAACACTGAGATAACACTGCTGAGCTGGAAAAAGATCTCTCTCTCTCTCTCTCTCTCTCTCTGGCGTTCGATTCCTTTTATTTCTCACTCTTCCCTCTCTCCCTCCGACTAGGTGGAAGACGAAGGAGAAGAAGAAAGAGCAGCAATGGAGGACTACTCGGAGAGAGGAGCAAGGGAGCCTTAAAGGGGAGCGGCGCTTGGCGAGCTAGCCCCCTGTCTGCCTGGCCCGGGTGAATGCAAGGGGGATTTCTATCAGACAGAAGAGAGAGAGAGAGAGAGAGGGAGAGAGAGAGAGAGAGCGGGGAAATCTGAGGCGCGCAGTGAGATCAAACTGGATGCCTGCCCCCACCGGGCTGAGCCAAGCATCTCTTGCCGCATAGCGCTGCGCTGAGACCGGGCCACACGGGCCACACCGGCCAGGATGACTGTGGTGACCGGAGATAACATGGATGAGACGTCCACCCTGCCGGGACACCTGCAGGACACCTACCCACCAGACCACGATGACCACGAATGCTGCGAGAGGGTTGTCATCAATATCTCAGGGCTGCGCTTCGAGACCCAGTTAAAAACTCTCAGCCAGTTCCCTGAGACGTTACTAGGCAACCCCAAAAAGAGAATGCGCTACTTCGATCCGCTTAGAAACGAATACTTTTTTGACCGGAACCGGCCGAGTTTTGACGCCATTCTATATTACTACCAGTCCGGTGGACGGTTGAGGAGGCCCGTTAACGTTCCTCTGGATATGTTCTCTGAGGAGATCAAGTTTTACGAGCTCGGGGCAGAGGCAATGGAGAAGTTTAGAGAAGACGAAGGTTTTATTAGAGAAGAGGAAAAACCGTTACCGGAAAAAGAGTTTCAACGACAGGTCTGGCTGCTGTTTGAATACCCGGAGAGTTCGGGACCCGCCAGAGGGATAGCTATAGTATCGGTAATGGTGATCTTAATTTCAATAGTCATATTCTGTTTGGAGACGCTGCCAGAACTCAAAGAGGACCCCAGAGGTCGGATGGAAACTATAGGCAACGTGACATTCTATTACAAACCAAATATTCTCACAGATCCTTTTTTTATAGTGGAGACTTTGTGTATCATCTGGTTCTCCTTCGAGTTGATCGTGCGGTTCTTCGCCTGCCCTAGCAAGGCAGCTTTCTTTAAAAACATGATGAATACTATAGACATAGTAGCCATCATACCTTACTTCATCACGCTGGGCACCGAGCTGGCAGAGGACCAAGAGGGGAAGGAGAAACCAAGTGAGCAGGCTGCGTCTCTGGCCATCCTCAGGGTCATCCGGCTGGTCAGGGTGTTTAGAATCTTCAAGCTGTCCAGACACTCCAAGGGGCTTCAGATATTGGGACAAACCCTCAAAGCCAGTATGAGAGAGTTGGGTTTGCTTATCTTCTTCCTCTTCATCGGAGTCATCCTCTTCTCCAGCGCTGTCTATTTCGCCGAGGCGGAGGAGAAGGAATCTTTCTTCACGAGCATCCCCGACGCCTTCTGGTGGGCGGTGGTCTCCATGACAACCGTGGGCTACGGGGACATGTACCCGGTGACCATCGGGGGAAAGATAGTGGGTTCGCTCTGTGCCATCGCCGGAGTGTTGACCATCGCGCTGCCGGTGCCTGTGATCGTGTCCAACTTTAACTATTTCTACCACCGGGAGACGGAGGGAGAGGAGCAGGCGCAGCTCCTTAACGTCAGCAACCAGGACCTTAACTCAGACAGCAACTCGTCGCGCTCCAACTCTGTCGCCAGCAAGTCAGAATACATGGAGATAGACGAGGGGATTAACAACAGTATTGATAACTTTAGAGACGCGAATCTCAGAACTGCTAACTGTACGTCTGTGCTCAACCAGAACTGCGTGAATAAGGGCAAGCTGCTGACTGACGTATAGAAACATCTACATTCATTCTATAATGGCAGCAATAGACACCATGGGGATATGAGGACTCACCAACCCGTTGTAAATATTGTAGAAATGTTTTTCGGGAATGCTTGATTTAACTTCGTTATTAATGCGTTTTTTGCATTACGTTTAATTACATTCAGAATGAATATAGAGAGAAAACTGTTTCACCAAAAAGAGGATATAACAAAAAAAAAAGATTTGTTTGACTTCAAAATGGGAATGATACGGATTATGATAACATATTACCGTTATGTTCCTAACGTTATCGGAGATATACCGGAAAACATCCTGCCATTGAAATATGAAACGGGAAAACACAACATGCTCATTGAAGAAGAAACGGTTTTGCATGGATCATGGATAATGGATAATGGATCATGGATCATGGATCATGGATAATGGATCATGGATCATGGATCATGGATCATGGATCATGGATCATGGATAATGGATCATGGATCATGGATAATGGATTACAGTGGAACTTGGGGGAGGGTGAGTTGCGTAATGCACCGGCATCTGCTGAAGAAAGAGAAACGGAATATGGAATCTCAGCTCTCAGCCCGAACGCAAACCCAACAAGCATCTGCAGTCAGAGAGAGAGAGAGAGAGAGAGAGAGAGAGAGAGAGAGAGAGAGAGAGACAGAGACAGAGAGCGAGAGAGAGAGAGAGAGAGGGGGACAGAGAGCGAGAGAGAGAGACAGAGAGCGAGAGCGAGAGCGAGAGAGAGAGCGAGAGAGCGAGAGAGAGAGAGCGAGAGAGAGAGATAGAGACAGAGATAGAGAGAGAGAGAGGGACAGAGAGAGAGAGAGAGACAGAGAGGGAGAGAGAGGGAGAGAGAGAGAGAGAGAGAGAGAGAGAGAGAGAGATCGACCAACGTTGTCCGTAAGGTGCAGTTATTCCGACGATGCTAGTTAGCGGAGACTTACTGAGTGATCGGCTAAGCACTTTATCACAATAGAAACAACAACAAAAAAACACAGAAAACAGAGATGAACGAACACTGGTCTCTTGTTGCCAAGGAGACGTGATGAGAAATGGGCTGTTCTGTCGACCAGATGACCTCTGTAAAACGCTGCTACTCTCTTTCCCAGCAGATGCTGAAACTAAAACCCAGCTCTAATCCCACAGGGGTGTGACGATAACATGATGATGCCATGCGAGACAATAATCTTCATTAAAAAATAATATTTCCCAAAAAAAAAAAAGCTTGAAATTAGCATGTTGAGACACTGTTTTATATTACTGGCATGCGCGACACATTACCTCAGGTAATGTTGTTGTATTATATATTTATTTTTAAAAACAACAGCCTGTGTTATATTCTCCTCCTAATCGGATCCCAGACGGACAATTCTCTCTTTTTATGGTATGGTTTTCTCTCTCATTTGGTTTCACCAAAAGTGCACTGCTTATTTATTATTTAAGTTATTACTTATTTAGGAGCTGTGCTGAATGAATTTAAGTGCTGAATGTTAAATCTTAAGGGAACAGAAACACTTTTTTGTTTTGTTGTTGTTGATGATCATGGCATGTCAAACTACTAAGCATTACGGCCTACCTGACTACGGTTCTGTGTGTCCTGGCTGACTCCATGCATGACGTCGGTATTAACATAGCTTGCGGGTCGAGGGACCTTGGGAATATGATTCTTTCTCCTCGTCATTCTATTGACAGACAGTTCGTGACAGTGACGCGTCCTGGGGGGGGGGGGGGGGGGCGACGGAACATCGGAACATAACTAAGGTTTGGACTGGACGGGACAGGACTGGACACACCTCAACCATATCTTAACAGAGGAGGAGACATTCCTGGATAGCAAATCCCCCTCCCCACTAAAGAAACATAACAATTTAATGGTTAGCTTCTGCTTCTCTGCATGGAACATACTATACTACCCTCAATAAGAAAAATGGGACTTCCATAATGCTATTCATTTTTACAGCATTTATGTATTTTTTTAATTTAATTTTATACATATTATGGCCTATACAGAACAAAATTGAAATACGGAAACAAAATTGCATAGAAAAACTAAATAGTGAGATAAGTTTTCTCGTGCCTTGAACCCTCCATGTCCTACAGACTCAAACGGAAGTGCCTCCCTGGACTATATTAGAACAGATCAGTTCCTCTATACCGCCCACAAGATGCACTGTTATACTACCAACCAAACTGCAACAGTCAGAAGAGGGTAACAGTTAAACAGTAACATAGAATATGACGTTAATGGTTCCCAGTATAGACTGTAATATAGGGCCTGAGAACAGAGAGGAAGCACACACACAGCTGTCCAGCAGGAGGAGAGAGAGACAGAGAGGAAGGAGAGAGAGACAGAGAGAGAGAGAGACAGAGAGGGGGGGAGAGGAGAAAAGACGAGTGAGAGAGAGAACTTGACAAACGAATATGGAATGGCATCCACTGACCTCTGATGTGGGAAGTTCAACAGAGGCCACGTTCTAAAGTGTTCACATTGTTCTAGATTGTTCAAATGGTTCTAGAGTGTTCACATGGTTCTAGAGTGTGCACATGGTTCTAGAGTATTCACATGGTTCTAGAGTATTCACATGGTTCTAGAGTGTTCACATGGTTCTAGAGTGTTCACATGGTTCTAGAGCGGTCACGTGGTTCTAGAGTGTTCACATGGTTCTAAAGCGGTCACATGGTTCCAGAATGTTCACATGGTTCTAGAGCGATCATATGGTTCTAGAGCGGTCACATGGTTCTAGAGCATTCACATGGTTCTAGAGTGTTCACATGGTTGTAGAGTGTTCACATGGTTCTGGAGCGGTCACATGGTCCTAGAGTTTTCACGTGGTTCTAGAGTGTTCAAGTGGTTCTAGAGTGTTCACATGGTTCTAGAATGTTCACATGGTTCTAGAGTGTGCATGTGGTTCTAGAGTGTTCAGGTGGTTCTAGAGTGTTCATGTGGTTCTAGAGTGTTCACATGGTTGTAGATTCTAGAATGGTCATGTAGGTTCTACTGTAGTTTCAGACACTTTGTACATACAGGCCTGGTTAACATACAGATAATCAACCCTCATCAGATAACACATACAACTAATAACAATCAACAGCACTAAGACAGACAGTGTTGTGGTCATGCCTAGTATCTCATCTATCTAGACAGTGTTGTGGTCATGCCTAGTATCTCATCTATCTAGACAGTGTTGTGGTCATGCCTAGTATCTCATCTATCTAGACAGTGTTGTGGTCATGCCTAGTATCTCATCTATCTAGACAGTGTTGTGGTCATGCCTAGTATCTCATCTATCTAGACACCATTTGGTTTTGATTTATTTGTTTAAACCATCGCAAGCCTTTCTGTTGGTTTTTCAGTCTACCTCAGTGTGCTCGAGCCCTGAGCGCTTGTGTCCACCACCCACCCACCCACCCAACCATCCACCCAACCATCCACCTCCCCGAACGTCCCCTTCCACACTCACAACTGTCTGTCTCCCTGCCTGTCTCCCTGTCTGTCTGCCTGTCTGCCTGTCTGTCTGCCTGTTTGTCTGTCTGCAGTGTCTATTTATCTGCCCGTCTGTCCTATTTTGATGCACTACTTTAGACCAGAACCCTATTCCCTATATAGTGCACTACTTTAGACCAGGGCCCTATTCCCTATATAGTGCACTACTTTAGACCAGAACCCTATTCCCTATATAGTGCACTACTTTAGACCAGAGCCCCATTCCCTATATAGTGCACTACTTTAGACCAGGGCCCTATTCCCTATTTAATGCACTACTTTACACCAGAGCCCTATTCCCTATATAGTGCACTACTTTAGACCAGGGCCCTATTCCCTATATAGTGCACTACTTTAGACCAGAGCCCTATTCCCTATTTAATGCACTACTTTACACCAGGGCCCACAGGGTTCCATTTGGGAGGCAGAAAAGAGCATAATGAACGTTATGATAGTCAAAAGCATTAGTCACTTTGCATGCAAGCAAAATGGCAGCCCTCCGCTTCGGTTTTGGAGGGCGAGAGAGAGAGCATAGGAGAGATGGGAAGAAGTGGAGAGGTAGAGAGGGAGAGGAGCACGACAGAGTGCCAGCCAGCCGGGATGTAGGAAGGAAGAAGGGAGAGTAAATTAACGCTATATTGTAACGTTTCATGTTTCAGCTGGCTGTAGAGGCTTACCTGCTATGTTGTAACATTTCATATTTCAGCTGGCTGTAGAGGCTTGCCTGCTATGTTGTAACATTTCATATTTCAGCTGGCTGTAGAGGTTTAGCTGCTATGTTGTAACGTTTCATATTTCAGCTGGCTGTAGAGGCTTGCCTGCTATGTTGTAACGTTTCATATTTCAGCTGGCTGTAGAGGCTTACCTGCTATGTTGTAACGTTTCATGTTTCAGCTGGCTGTAGAGGCTTACCTGCTATGTTGTAACATTTCATATTTCAGCTGGCTGTAGAGGCCTGTCTGCTATGTTGTAACATTTCATATTTCAGCTGGCTGTGGAGGCTTACCTGCTATGTTGTAACATTTCATATTTCAGCTGGCTGTAGAGGCTTGCCTGCTATGTTGTAACATTTCATATTTCAGCTGGCTGTAGAGGTTTAGCTGCTATGTTGTAACGTTTCATATTTCAGCTGGCTGTAGAGGCTTGCCTGCTATGTTGTAACGTTTCATATTTCAGCTGGCTGTAGAGGCTTACCTGCTATATTGTAACGTTTCATGTTTCAGCTGGCTGTAGAGGCTTACCTGCTATGTTGTAACATTTCATATTTCAGCTGGCTGTAGAGGCCTGTCTGCTATGTTGTAACATTTCATATTTCAGCTGGCTGTAGAGGCCTGTCTGCTATGTTGTAACATTTCATATTTCAGCTGGCTGTAGAGGCTTACCTGCTATGTTGTAACGTTTCATATTTCAGCTGGCTGTAGAGGCTTGCCTGCTATGTTGTAACGTTTCATATTTCAGCTGGCTGTAGAGGCTTACCTGCTATGTTGTAACATTTCATATTTCAGCTGTCTGTAGAGGCTTACCTGCTATGTTGTAACGTTTCATATTTCAGCTGGCTGTAGAGGCTTACCTGCTATGTTGTAACGTTTCATATTTCAGCTGGCTGTAGAGGCTTACCTGCTATGTTGTAACATTTCATATTTCAGCTGGCTGTAGAGGCTTACCTGCTATGTTGTAACGTTTCATATTTCAGCTGGCTGTAGAGGCTTACCTGCTATGTTGTAACATTTCATATTTCAGCTGGCTGTAGAGGCTTACCTGCTATGTTGTAACGTTTCATATTTCAGCTGGCTGTAGAGGCTTGCCTGCTAAGATGTGTGTGTGATACCATGGATGGATGGACAGTACAGTGTAGTACGACTATTTATTTAGTCCCGCTCTTGATAATATGTATGATGCAAGAGAGAAAAAAAACACATGCAAACTTGCCTTTGGCTTGAATAAGAGACAAACTCTAAAGAGACACTTGAAGACTGTATATTTTGATTGGCTGGTTTTCAGACCTATATGATAAAAAATTGATTGTGCACTTAATTGAACATTTCCTTTTAAACAGGTGTCCTTGTTGGGATAGTTCCAGTAACAGCTGCCTAAAGCACTAGATTGTTCTATGTTAGTTAATTTAGTTTATCAATAGATTGTTCTATATTAGTTTATGTTGTGTAGTTTATCACTAGATTGTTCTATGTTAGTTAATTTAGTTTATCAATAGATTGTTCTATATTAGTTTATGTTGTGTAGTTTATCAGTAGATTGTTCTATATTAGTTCATGTAGTTTATCAGTAGATTGTTCTATATTAGTTTATGTAGTATATCACTAGATTGTTCTGTATTAGTTTATGTAGTTTATCACTAGATTGTTCTATATTAGTTTATGTAGTTTATGACTAGATTGTTCTATATTAGTTTATCACTAGATTGTTCTATACTAGTTAATTTAGTTGACCACTTGCTGGGTGGTAAAGCCAGAAAGAGGAGCTCTATACTAGTTAATTTAGTTTATCACTAGATTGTTCTATACTAGTTAATTTAGTTGACCACTTGCTGAGTGATAAAGCCAGAAAGTGGAGCTCTATACTAGTTAATTTAGTTGACCACTTGCTGAGTGGTAAAGCCAGAAAGAGGAGCTCTATACTAGTTAATTTAGTTGCCCACTTGCTGAGTGGTAAAGCCAGAAAGTGGAGCTCTATACTAGTTAATTTAGTTGACCACTTGCTGGGTGGTAAAGCCAGAAAGAGGAGCTCTATACTAGTTAATTTAGTTGACCACTTGCTGGGTGGTAAAGGCAGAAAGAGGAGCTAGCTGCATTAACTTAAACATCTGTGTTTGTTTTTAAATCGATCCCACCGCCGTTTACGCCAAGGACTACAAACATACTATTCCTTACAAGTGACCAATGACAGATGGACTTTTCTGAAGTACAGTCTTAAGTTGTATTACAGGGTGCTTTTATACCAAGGTTAAACACATTTCCAATACAGTTTTACTATAGGGTGATATTCTGATATGGTTAAACACATTTCCAATACAGTTTTACTATATGGTGTTATTCTGATATGGTTAAACACATTTCCAATACAGTTTTACTATATGGTGTTATTCTGATATGGTTAAACACATTTCCAATACAGTTTTACTATATGGTGTTATTCTGATATGGTTAAACACATTTCCAATACAGTTTTACTATAGGGTGCTTTTATACCAAGGTTAAACACATTTCCAATACAGTTTTACTATAGGGTGTTATTCTGATATGATTAAAAACATTTCCAATACAGTTTTACTACAGGGTGTTTTAATAACAAGATTTAAAACCTTTCCAATACAGTTTTACTATAGGGTGATATTCTGATATGGTTAAACACCTTTCCAATGCTGCCATTGGTGTCTCAGTGCAGTCCAGCCTAAGTGTAGCATCAGTAGAGTCCTGCTCTAAGGTTAAACTACACTATATTACTGACATGCATGAAGCAAAATGATAATCACACTTACTATTATTAACCAATGACAGCAAACATGTACTGTAAAGCCACGTGTATGTAGAACTGGTAGAACATGGCACTATAGGAGGACTAATCTGGTGGAACATGGTACTATAGGAGGACTAATCTGGTAGAACATGGTACTATAGGAGGACTAATCTGGTAGAACATGGTACTATAGGAGGACTAATCTGGTGGAACATGGTACTATAGGAGGACTAATCTGGTAGAACATGGTACTATAGGAGGACTAACCTGGTAGAACATGGTACTATAGGAGGACTAATCTGGTGGAACATGGTACTATAGGAGGACTAATCTGGTAGAACATGGTACTATAGGAGGACTAATCTGGTAGAACATGGTACTATAGGGGGACTAATCTGGTAGAACATGGTACTATAGGAGGACTAATCTGGTAGAACATGGTACTATAAGAGGACTAATCTGGTAGAACATGGTACTATAGGAGTTCTAATCTGGTAGAACATGGTACTATAGGAGGACTAACCTGGTAGAACATGGTACTATAGGAGGACTAATCTGGTAGAACATGGTACTATAGGAGGACTACTCTGGTAGAACATGGTACTATAGGGGGACTAATCTGGTAGAACATGGTACTATAGGAGGACTACTCTGGTAGAACATGGTACTATAGGAGGACTAATCTGGTAGAACATGGTACTATAGGAGGACTAATCTGGTGGAACATGGTACTATAGGAGGACTAATCTGGTGGAACATGGTACTATAGGAGGACTAATATGGTAGAACATGGTACTATAGGAGCACTAATCTGGTAGAACATGTACTGTAAAGCTATTGTACCATGTTCTACCAGAGTAGTCCTCCTATAGTACCATGTTCTACCAGAGTAGTCCTCCTTTAGTGCAATGTTCTACCAGATTAGTCCTCCTATAGTACCATGTTCTACCAGGTTAGTCCTCCTATAGTACCATGTTCTACCAGGTTAGTCCTCCTATAGTACCATGTTCTACCAGAGTAGTCCTCCTATAGTACCATGTTCTACCAGATTAGTCCCCCTATAGTACCATGTTCTACCAGAGTAGTCCTCCTATAGTACCATGTTCTACCAGATTAGTCCTCCTATAGAACCATGTTCTACCAGAGTGGTCCTCCTATAGTACCATGTTCTACCAGAGTAGTCCTCCTATAGTACCATGTTCTACCAGGTTAGTCCTCCTATAGTACCATGTTCTACCAGAGTAGTCCTCCTATAGTACCATGTTCTACCAGATTAGTCCTCCTATAGTACCATGTTCTACCAGATTAGTCCTCCTATAGTACCATGTTCTACCAGGTTAGTCCTCCCATAGTACCATGTTCTACCAGAGTAGTCCTCCTATAGTACCATGTTCTACCAGAGTAGTCCTCCCATAGTACCATGTTCTACCAGATTAGTCCTCCTATAGTACCATGTTCTACCAGGTTAGTCCTCCTATAGTACCATGTTCTACCAGATTAGAACTCCTATAGTACCATGTTCTACCAGATTAGTCCTCTTATAGTACCATGTTCTACCAGATTAGTCCTCCTATAGTACCATGTTCCACCAGATTAGTCCTCCTATAGTGCCATGTTCTACCAGATTAGTCCTCCTATAGTACCATGTTCTACCAGATTAGTCCTCCTATAGTACCATGTTCTACCAGATTAGTCCTCCTATAGTACCATGTTTTACCAGATTAGTCCTCCTATAGTACCATGTTCTACCAGATTAGTCCTCCTATAGTACCATGTTCTACCAGATTAGTCCTCCTATAGTACCATGTTCTACCAGGTTAGTCCTCCTATAGTACCAGACCCCATGTTCTACCAGATTAGTCCTCCTATAGTACCATGTTCTACCAGGTTAGTCCTCCTATAGTACCAGACCCCATGTTCTACCAGATTAGTCCTCCTCCCATGTTCTACCAGGTTAGTCCTCCTATAGTACCATGTTCTACCAGAGTAGTCCTCCTATAGTACCATGTTCTACCAGATTAGTCCCCCTATAGTACCATGTTCTACCAGAGTAGTCCTCCTATAGTACCATGTTCTACCAGATTAGTCCTCCTATAGAACAATGTTCTACCAGAGTAGTCCTCCTATAGTACCATGTTCTACCAGGTTAGTCCTCCTATAGTACCATGTTCTACCAGGTTAGTCCTCCTATAGTACCATGTTCTACCAGAGTAGTCCTCCTATAGTACCATGTTCTACCAGATTAGTCCCCATATAGTACCATGTTCTACCAGATTAGTCCTCCTATAGTACCATGTTCTACCAGGTTAGTCCTCCCATAGTACCATGTTCTACCAGATTAGTCCTCCTATAGTACCATGTTCTACCAGAGTAGTCCTCCTATAGTACCATGTTCTACCATATTAGTCCTCCTATAGTACCATGTTCCACCAGATTAGTCCTCCTATAGTACCAGACCCCATGTTCTACCAGATTAGTCCTCCTATAGTACCATGTTCTACCAGGTTAGTCCTCCTATAGTACCATGTTCTA
>NC_074675.1:3942642-4013424 GCF_029448725.1 Salvelinus fontinalis
AATCTGTGTTTGAAATTCACTGCTCGACTGAGGGACCTTACAGATCATTATATGTGTCGAGTACAGAGATGAAGTAGCCATTCAAAACAAAATCTGTCCTTGCAACTTGTTATGTGACTTGTTAAGCACATTTTTACACCTGAACTTATTTAGGCTTAACATAACAAAGGGGTTGATTACTTATTAACTCAATACATCATTTGTGTTATTGTATATATTTGTTTATTGTGCCAAAGAAACTAAAACATACATAGACATTTCACCATTTCATTTGTAATTGTTTAGTCAAATGTTCTTCAAACATAAATCCACTTTGACAGTGACACAAAGTCTAAATGTAATCAATTTTAAATGCAGTCTGTCACACGACAAAATGTGGAAAAAGTCAAAGGGTGGGAAAACTTTGTGAAGGCCCTCTGACTGTGTATAAAGGGACAGATAGTAAATAGTAGCAGCAGTGATTGTGACGAGTTAAAACATTAAAGAAAAGACTGGGACTGGGACTGGGAATGTGATGAGTTAAAGAAAAGACTGGGACTGGGAATGTGATGAGTTAAAGAAAAGACTGGGACTGGGAATGTGATGAGTTAAAGAAAAGACTGGGACTGGGAATGTGATGAGTTAAAACGTTAAAGAAAAGACTGGGACTGGGAATGTGATGAGTTAAAGAAAAGACTGGGACTGGGGATGTGATGAGTTAAAACGTTAAAGAAAAGACTGGGACTGGGTATGTGATGAGTTAAAACGTTAAAGAAAAGACTGGGACTGGGAATGTGATGAGTTAAAGAAATGACAGGGACTGAGAATGTGATGAGTTAAAATGTTAAAGAAATGACAGGAACTGCTGGGACTGGAAATGTGATGGGTTAAAGAAAAGACTAGGACTGGGAATGTGATGAGTTAAAGAAAAGACTGGGACTGGGAATGTGATGAGTTAAAGAAAAGACTGGGACTGGGAATGTGATGAGTTAAAGAAAAGACTGGGACTGGGACTGTGATGAGTTAAAGAAAAGACTGGGACTGGGAATGTGATGAGTTAAAGAAAAGACTGGGACTGAGACTGGGACTGGGAATGTGATGAGTTAAAGAAAAGACGGACTGGGAATGTGATGAGTTAAAGAAAAGACTGGGATTGGGAATGTGATAAGTTAAAGAAAAGACTGGGACTGGGAATGTGATGAGTTAAAGAAAAGACTGGGACTGAGACTGGGACTGGGAATGTGATGAGTTAAAGAAAAGACTGGGACTGAGACTGGGACTGGGAATGTGATGAGTTAAAATGTTAAAGAAAAGACTGGGACTGGAAATGTGATGAGTTAAAGAAAAGACTAGGACTGGGAATGTGATGAGTTAAAGAAAATACTGGGATTGGGAATGTGATAAGTTAAAGAAAAGACTGGGACTGGGAATGTGATGAGTTAAAGAAAAGACTGGGACTGAGACTGGGACTGGGAATGTGATGAGTTAAAGAAAAGACGGACTGGGAATGTGATGAGTTAAAGAAAAGACTGGGACTGGGAATGTGATGAATTAAAGAAAAGACTGGGACTGGGAATGTGATGAGTTAAAGAAAAGACTGGGACTGAGACTGGGACTGGGAATGTGATGAGTTAAAGAAAAGACTGGGACTGGGACTGTGATGAGTTAAACAAAAGACTGGGACTGGGAATGTGATGAGTTAAAGAAAAGACTGGGACTGAGACTGGGACTGGGAATGTGATGAGTTAAAGAAAAGACTGGGACTGGGAATGTGATGAGTTAAAGAAAAGACTGGGACTGGGAATGTCATGAGTTAAAACAGTATGGAAGGAAGGGGGGGTAAGGAGAGGGAAAAGGTCTTGAAAGCATGGAGGAGGAAGGGGGGGGGTAAGGAGAGGGAAAAGGTCTTGAAAGCATGGAGGAGGAAGGGGGTAGGAGATATGATGAGACCTCACAATTCTTCTTCTCAGATTGAGTCACTTGGGCCTTTCTCTTACTCTCCCCCTGTACCCGCTCTTCCTCCTTCTGTCCCCCACTCCCCTCTCTTCCTCCCTCTGTACCCCTCTCGTCATTCCCCCTCTCCCCTCTCTTCCTCCCTCTGTCCCTCTCTCAAGTCACTCCACCTCTCCACCCCTCCACATCGCCACCCCTCCACCTCTCCTCTTCTCCACCTCTCCACCCCTCCTCCACTCCACGTCTCCTCCCCTCCACCTCTCCTCTTCTCCACCTCTCCACCCCTCCTCCCCTCCACCTCTCCACATCGCCACCCCTCCACCTCTCCACCCCTCCACCTCTCCACCCCTCCTCCCCTCCACCTCTCCTCCCCCTCTCCTCTTCTCCACCTCTCCACCCCTCCTCCCCTCCACCTCTCCACCCCTCCTCCCCTCCACCCCTCCTCCCCTCCACCCCTCCACCCCTCCTCCCCTCCACCTCTCCACCCCTCCTCCCCTCCACCCCTCCTCCCCTCCACCTCTCCTCCCCTCCACCCCTCCACCTCTCATCCCCTCCACCCCTCCACCCCTCCACCTCTCCACCCCTCCTCCCCTCCTCCCCTCCACCCCTCCACATCGCCACCCCTCCACCTCTCCACCCCTCCACCCCTCCACCCCTCCACCTCTCCTCTTCTCCACCTCTCCACCTCTCCACCCCTCCTCCCCTCCACCTCTCCACCCCTCCTCCCCTCCACCTCTCCTCCCCTCCACCCCTCCACCTCTCCACCCCTCCACCTCTCATCCCCTCCACCCCTCCTCCCCTCCACCTCTCCTCCCCTCCACCTCTCCTCCCCTCCACCCCTCCACATCGCCACCCCTCCACCTCTCCACCCCTCCACCCCTCCTCTTCTCCACCTCTCCACCTCTCCACCTCTCCACCTCTCCTCCCCTCCACATCGCCACCCCTCCACCTCTCCTCTTCTCCACCTCTCCACCCCTCCACCTCTCCTCCCCTCCACCTCTCCTCCTCTCCACCCCTCCACCCCTCCACACTATTAGAGGAGTAGATTGGTAGAGAGATGGCTGATTAGAGCAGGGAGAGACAGAAGGGAGACCACGTCTGTGTCCAAAATAGCACCCTATTCCCTATACAGTGCACTACTTTATACCAGGGTCCTATGGCACCCTATTCCCTATTTAGTACACTACTTTAGACCAGGGCCCATAGGGAATAGAGTGCCATTTGGGACACAGCCCATTAGATAGTTCAGATAGTGGGGATGGGAGGGGTTGGCTGACTGCGTTTAGGACAGCTGTTACCATAGGCAACATTATCCCACGGCGCGAGCCAATAAAGGCAGAGAACTCGTTAATATTGCAACACTAACCTTGTCAGAAACGTTGTCCAAGGTTACTCACCGTACACATAGAATTACAGAACATTGACTTGAATGGGGATCGCTGTTCTATTAATTAAATTTCTATGGCAACACAACCTTGCAGATAACTAGCAGAGCATTCAATGTATCTGCTCAGAAGTTACGTTCACCTCAATAGCTGTCAGGCTACCGTAAGGATACGTGTTGTTGAAGGAGACTACTGCCCTGGCTGTCAGGCTACCGTAAGGTTACATAAAGTTACGTGTTGTAGTAGACTACTGTCTTGGCTGTCAGGCTACCGTGAGGTTACGTGTTGTTGATGTAGACTACTGTCTTGGCTGTCAAGCTACCGTGAGGTTACGTGTTGTTGAAGGAGACTACTGTCTTGGCTGTCAGGCTACCGTGAGGTTACGTGTTGTTGAAGGAGACTACTGTCCTGGCTGTCAGGCTACCGTGAGGTTAGGTGTTGTTGAAGGAGACTACTGTCCTGGCTGTCTGGCTACCGTAAGGTTACATAAAGTTACGTGTTGTAGTAGACTACTGTCTTGGCTGTCAGGCTACCGTGAGGTTACGTGTTGTTGATGTAGACTACTGTCTTGGCTGTCAGGCTACCGTGAGGTTACGTGTTGTTGATGTAGACTACTGTCCTGGCTGTCAGGCTACCGTGAGGTTACGTGTTGTTGAAGGAGACTACTGTCCTGGCTGTCAGGCTACCGTGAGGTTAGGTGTTGTTGAAGGAGACTACTGTCCTGGCTGTCTGGCTACCGTAAGGTTACATAAAGTTACGTGTTGTAGTAGACTACTGTCTTGGCTGTCAAGCTACCGTGAGGTTACGTGTTGTTGAAGGAGACTACTGTCTTGGCTGTCAGGCTACCGTGAGGTTACGTGTTGTTGAAGGAGACTACTGTCCTGGCTGTCAGGCTACCGTAAGGATACGTGTTGTTGAAGGAGACTACTGTCCTGGCTGTCAGGCTACCGTAAGGTTACATGCTGTTGAAGGAGACTACTGTCCTGGCTGTCAGGCTACCGTGAGGTTACGTGTTGTTGAAGGAGACTACTGTCTTGGCTGTCAGGCTACCGTGAGGTTACGTGTTGTTGAAGGAGACTACTGTCCTGGCTGTCAGGCTACCGTGAGGTTACGTGTTGCTGAAGTAGACTACTGTCCTGGCTGTCAGGCTACCGTGAGGTTACGTGTTGTTGAAGGAGACTACTGTCCTGGCTGTCAGGCTACCGTAAGGTTACGTGTTGTTGAAGGAGACTACTGTCCTGGCTGTCAGGCTACCGTGAGGTTACGTGTTGTTGAAGGAGACTACTGTCCTGGCTGTCAGGCTACCGTAAGGATACGTGTTGTTGAAGGAGACTACTGTCCTGGCTGTCAGGCTACCGTAAGGTTACATAAAGTTACGTGTTGTAGTAGACTACTGTCTTGGCTGTCAGGCTACCGTGAGGTTACGTGTTGTTGATGTAGACTACTGTCTTGGCTGTCAAGCTACCGTGAGGTTACGTGTTGTTGAAGGAGACTACTGTCTTGGCTGTCAGGCTACCGTGAGGTTACGTGTTGTTGAAGGAGACTACTGTCCTGGCTGTCAGGCTACCGTGAGGTTACGTGTTGCTGAAGTAGACTACTGTCCTGGCTGTCAGGCTACCGTGAGGTTACGTGTTGTTGAAGGAGACTACTGTCCTGGCTGTCAGGCTACCGTAAGGTTACGTGTTGTTGAAGGAGACTACTGTCCTGGCTGTCAGGCTACCGTGAGGTTACGTGTTGTTGAAGGAGACTACTGTCCTGGCTGTCAGGCTACCGTCAGGTTACGTGTTGTTGAAGGAGACTACTGTCCTGGGTTGTGATGCCTCAAACACCTTACATTCTGACAGCTCATTGGAGAAATAGGGTTTTTACAGCTCCAGGTCTATTTCTAAATGTCTGATTGTATTGGTGGGGATGGGATGGGTCTCAGGGGGTTAATGAGGGATGAACTCTCATGTTGTCTGATTGTATTGGTGGGGATGGGATGGGTCTCAGGGGGTTAATGAGGGATGAACTCTGATGTTGTCTGACACAATGTTGCAAACACTTATGCAAAATAGTATGCAAAGTAGTTGTTAATCACAGAAATATTAATTAGCGAAGAATTCAGTATATTTCAATTTAAACATGGTGTTTGGAACTGATGATGGACAGCATACCACACACACACACATACACACACACACATACACACACACACACACACACACACAAACACACACACACACACATTACCCTCTCTCTCTCTCTAACATTACACAGACACACACACACAAACACACACACACATATCCCTCTCTCTCTCTAACATTACACACACACACACAGACACACACACAGACACACAGACACACACACACACACACACACACACACACACACACACACACACACACACACACACACACACACACACACACACACACACACACACACACACACACACACACACACACACACACATTACCCTCTCTCTCTCTCTAACATTACACAGACACACACACACAAACACACACACACATAACCCTCTCTCTCTCTAACATTACACACACACACAGACACACACAGACACACACAGACACACCCCTCCCTATCTCTCTCTTTAACACATACACACACACACAGACACACACACACACACATTACACAAACACAGCCCTGCAACAGAGGAAGGAGTAGCAGACCTTGCAGAAGGATTAAATCCCTCTCTCTCTAACATACACACACAGCCCTGCAACAGAGGAAGGAGTAGCAGACCTTGCAGAAGGATTAAATCCCTCTCTCTCTAACATACACACACAGCCCTGCAACAGAGGAAGGAGTAGCAGACCTTGCAGAAGGATTAAGTCCCTCTTGTTGGTGAATGATTGATGGGAAGCACAATCAACCATAATTAATAGGGGAAAACCAAAGCAACGACACAGTGTGTGTGTGTGTGTGTGTGTGTGTGTGTGTGTGTGTGTGTGTGTGTGTGTGTGTGTGTGTGTGTGTGTGTGTGTGTGTGTGTGTGTGTGTGTGTGTGTGTGTGTGTGTGTGTGTGTGTGTGTGTGCGTGCGCGTGCGTGTGCGTGTGTGTATAGCTGGCAGTCTAGGATCGATGCACCTCATTACACATGTGCATCCCAGATTAGCCGAAATCGGTTCGGCCCAGTCATGTGACCGTAGTTGCCGCAGGGACATGATGCAACGTTGGCCAGACAGTGTTGCAATGTCTGAAAAGAACCAACGGTTAAGAAACGTATCAAGAAGTCAGAGCCTGTACTGTTCTACTACCTAGAGGATGGAGAGTTGTACTGTCCTACTACCTAGAGGATGGAGAGTTGTACTGTCCTACTACCTAGAGGATGGAGAGTTGTACTGTCCTAGAGGATGGAGAGTTGTACTGTCCTAGAGGATGGAGAGTTGTACTGTCCTAGAGGATGGAGAGTTGTACTGTCCTAGAGGATGGAGAGTTGTACTGTTCTAGAGGATGGAGAGTTGTACTGTCCTAGAGGATGGAGAGTTGTACTGTCCTACTACCTAGAGGATGGAGAGTTGTACTGTCCTAGAGGATGGAGAGTTGTACTGTCCTAGAGGATGGAGAGTTGTACTGTCCTACTACCTAGAGGATGGAGAGTTGTACTGTCCTACTACCTAGAGGATGGAGAGTTGTACTGTTCTACTACCTAGAGGATGGAGAGTTGTACTGTCCTACTACCTAGAGGATGGAGAGTTGTACTGTTCTACTACCTAGAGGATGGAGAGTTGTACTGTCCTAGAGGATGGAGAGTTGTACTGTCCTACTACCTAGAGGATGGAGAGTTGTACTGTCCTACTACCTAGAGGATGGAGAGTTGTACTGTTCTAGATGATGGAGAGTTGTACTGTCCTAGAGGATGGAGAGTTGTACTGTCCTAGAGGATGGAGAGTTGTACTGTCCTAGAGGATGGAGAGTTGTACTGTCCTACTACCTAGAGGATGGAGAGTTGTACTGTCCTAGAGGATGGAGAGTTGTACTGTCCTAGAGGATGGAGAGTTGTACTGTCCTAGAGGATGGAGAGTTGTACTGTCCTACTACCTAGAGGATGGAGAGTTGTACTGTCCTAGAGGATGGAGAGTTGTACTGTCCTAGAGGATGGAGAGTTGTACTGTCCTACTACCTAGAGGATGGAGAGTTGTACTGTCCTAGAGGAGGGAGAGTTGTACTGTCCTAGAGGATGGAGAGTTGTACTGTCCTAGAGGAGGGAGAGTTGTACTGTCCTAGAGGATTGAGAGTTGTACTGTCCTACTACCTAGAGGATGGAGAGTTGTACTGTCCTACTACCTAGAGGATGGAGAGTTGTACTGTCCTAGAGGATGGAGAGTTGTACTGTCCTAGAGGATGAAGAGTTGTACTGTCCTAGAGGATGGAGTGTTGTACTGTCCTAGAGGATGGAGAGTTGTACTGTCCTAGAGGATGGAGAGTTGTACTGTCCTAGAGGATGGAGAGTTGTACTGTCCTAGAGGATGGAGAGTTGTACTGTCCTACTACCTAGAGGATGGAGAGTTGTACTGTCCTACTACCTAGAGGATGGAGAGTTGTACTGTCCTACTACCTAGAGGATGGAGAGTTGTACTGTCCTAGAGGATGGAGAGTTGTACTGTCCTACTACCTAGAGGATGGAGAGTTGTACTGTTCTACTACCTAGAGGATGGAGAGTTGTACTGTCCTACTACCTAGAGGATGGAGAGTTGTACTGTTCTACTACCTAGAGGATGGAGAGTTGTACTGTCCTAGAGGATGGAGAGTTGTACTGTCCTACTACCTAGAGGATGGAGAGTTGTACTGTCCTACTACCTAGAGGATGGAGAGTTGTACTGTTCTAGAGGATGGAGAGTTGTACTGTCCTAGAGGATGGAGAGTTGTACTGTCCTAGAGGATGGAGAGTTGTACTGTCCTAGAGGATGGAGAGTTGTACTGTCCTAGAGGATGGAGAGTTGTACTGTCCTAGAGGATGGAGAGTTGTACTGTCCTAGAGGATGGAGAGTTGTACTGTCCTAGAGGATGGAGAGTTGTACTGTTCTACTACCTAGAGGATGGAGAGTTGTACTGTTCTAGAGGATGGAGAGTTGTACTGTCCTAGAGGATGGAGAGTTGTACTGTCCTAGAGGATGGAGAGTTGTACTGTCCTAGAGGATGGAGAGTTGTACTGTCCTAGAGGATGGAGAGTTGTACTGTCCTAGAGGATGGAGAGTTGTACTGTCCTAGAGGATGGAGAGTTGTACTGTCCTAGAGGATGGAGAGTTGTACTGTCCTAGAGGATGGAGAGTTGTACTGTTCTACTACCTAGAGGATGGAGAGTTGTACTGTCCTACTACCTAGAGGATGGAGAGTTGTACTGTCCTAGAGGATGGAGAGTTGTACTGTCCTACTACCTAGAGGATGGAGAGTTGTACTGTCCTAGAGGATGGAGAGTTGTACTGTCCTAGAGGATGGAGAGTTGTACAGTCCTACTACCTAGAGGATGGAGAGTTGTACTGTTCTACTACCTAGAGGATGGAGAGTTGTACTGTCCTACTACCTAGAGGATGGAGAGTTGTACTGTCCTAGAGGATGGAGAGTTGTACTGTCCTACTACCTAGAGGATGGAGAGTTGTACTGTCCTAGAGGATGGAGAGTTGTACTGTCCTAGAGGATGGAGAGTTGTACTGTCCTAGAGGATGGAGAGTTGTACTGTCCTAGAGGATGGAGAGTTGTACTGTCCTACTACCTAGAGGATGGAGTGTTGTACTGTCCTAGAGGATGGAGAGTTGTACTGTCCTAGAGGACGGAGAGTTGTACTGTCCTAGAGGATGGAGAGTTGTACTGTCCTAGAGGATGGAGAGTTGTACTGTCCTAGAGGATGGAGAGTTGTACTGTCCTAGAGGATGGAGAGTTGTACTGTCCTAGAGGATGGAGAGTTGTACTGTCCTAGAGGATGGAGAGTTGTACTGTCCTAGAGGATGGAGAGTTGTACTGTCCTAGAGGATGGAGAGTTGTTACTGTCCTAGAGGATGGAGAGTTGTACTGTCCTAGAGGATGGAGAGTTGTACTGTCCTAGAGGATGGAGAGTTGTACTGTCCTACTACCTAGAGGATGGAGAGTTGTACTGTCCTAGAGGATGGAGAGTTGTACTGTCCTAGAGGATGGAGAGTTGTACTGTTCTACTACCTAGAGGATGGAGAGTTGTACTGTTCTAGAGGATGGAGAGTTGTACTGTTCTACTACCTAGAGGATGGAGAGTTGTACTGTCCTAGAGGATGGAGAGTTGTACTGTCCTACTACCTAGAGGATGGGGAGTTGTACTGTCCTAGAGGATGGAGAGTTGTACTGTCCTAGAGGATGGAGAGTTGTACTGTTCTAGAGGATGGAGAGTTGTACTGTCCTACTACCTAGAGGATGGATAGTTGTACTGTCCTAGAGGATGGAGAGTTGTACTGTCCTAGAGGAGGGAGAGTTGTACTGTCCTAGAGGATGGAGAGTTGTACTGTTCTAGAGGATGGGGAGTTGTACTGTCCTAGAGGATGGAGAGTTGTACTGTCCTAGAGGAGGGAGAGTTGTACTGTCCTAGAGGATGGAGAGTTGTACTGTTCTAGAGGATGGGGAGTTGTACTGTCCTAGAGGATGGAGAGTTGTACTGTCCTAGAGGATGGAGAGTTGTACTGTTCTAGAGGATGGAGAGTTGTACTGTCCTAGAGGATGGAGAGTTGTACTGTCCTAGAGGATGGAGAGTTGTACTGTCCTAGAGGATGGAGAGTTGTACTGTCCTACTACCTAGAGGATGGAGAGTTGTACTGTCCTACTACCTAGAGGATGGATAGTTGTACTGTCCTAGAGGATGGAGAGTTGTACTGTTCTAGAGGATGGAGAGTTGTACTGTCCTACTACCTAGAGGATGGGGAGTTGTACTGTCCTACTACCTAGAGGACGGAGAGTTGTACTGTCCTAGAGGATGGAGAGTTGTACTGTCCTAGAGGATGGAGAGTTGTACTGTCCTAGAGGACGGAGAGTTGTACTGTCCTAGAGGATGGAGAGTTGTACTGTCCTAGAGGATGGAGAGTTGTACTGTCCTAGAGGATGGAGAGTTGTACTGTTCTAGAGGATGGGGAGTTGTACTGTCCTACTACCTAGAGGATGGAGAGTTGTACTGTCCTACTACCTAGAGGATGGGGAGTTGTACTGTCCTAGAGGATGGAGAGTTGTACTGTCCTAGAGGATGGAGAGTTGTACTGTTCTAGAGGATGGAGAGTTGTACTGTCCTAGAGGATGGAGAGTTGTACTGTCCTAGAGGATGGAGAGTTGTACTGTTCTAGAGGATGGAGAGTTGTACTGTCCTAGAGGATGGAGAGTTGTACTGTCCTACTACCTAGAGGATGGAGAGTTGTACTGTCCTAGAGGATGGAGAGTTGTACTGTTCTAGAGGATGGAGAGTTGTACTGTCCTACTACCTAGAGGACGGAGAGTTGTACTGTCCTACTACCTAGAGGATGGAGAGTTGTACTGTCCTAGACGATGGAGAGTTGTACTGTCCTAGAGGATGGGGAGTTGTACTGTCCTACTACCTAGAGGACGGAGAGTTGTACTGTCCTAGAGGATGGAGAGTTGTACTGTCCTAGAGGATGGAGAGTTGTACTGTCCTAGAGGATGGAGAGTTGTACTGTCCTACTACCTAGAGGATGGAGAGTTGTACTGTCCTACTACCTAGAGGATGGAGAGTTGTACTGTCCTAGAGGATGGAGAGTTGTACTGTCCTAGAGGATGGAGAGTTGTACTGTCCTAGAGGATGGAGAGTTGTACTGTCCTACTACCTAGAGGATGGAGAGTTGTACTGTCCTAGAGGATGGAGAGTTGTACTGTCCTAGAGGATGGAGAGTTGTACTGTCCTAGACGATGGAGAGTTGTACTGTCCTAGAGGATGGAGAGTTGTACTGTCCTACTACCTAGAGGATGGAGAGTTGTACTGTTCTACTACCTAGAAGATGGAGAGTTGTACTGTTCTACTACCTAGAGGATGGAGAGTTGTACTGTCCTAGAGGATGGAGAGTTGTACTGTCCTAGAGGATGGAGAGTTGTACTGTCCTAGAGGATGGAGAGTTGTACTGTCCTAGAGGATGGAGAGTTGTACTGTCCTAGAGGATGGAGAGTTGTACTGTCCTAGAGGATGGAGAGTTGTACTGTTCTAGAGGATGGAGAGTTGTACTGTCCTAGAGGATGGAGAGTTGTACTGTCCTAGAGGATGGAGAGTTGTACTGTCCTAGAGGATGGAGAGTTGTACTGTCCTAGAGGATGGAGAGTTGTTACTGTCCTAGAGGATGGAGAGTTGTACTGTCCTAGAGGATGGAGAGTTGTACTGTCCTAGAGGATGGAGAGTTGTACTGTCCTAGAGGATGGAGAGTTGTACTGTCCTAGAGGATGGAGAGTTGTACTGTCCTAGAGGATGGAGAGTTGTACTGTCCTAGAGGATGGAGAGTTGTACTGTCCTACTACCTAGAGGATGGAGAGTTGTACTGTCCTAGAGGATGGAGAGTTGTACTGTCCTACTACCTAGAGGATGGAGAGTTGTACTGTCCTAGAGGATGGAGAGTTGTACTGTCCTAGAGGATGGAGAGTTCTACTGTCCTAAAGGATGGAGAGTTGTACTGTCCTACTACCTAGAGGATGGAGAGTTGTACTGTCCTAGAGGATGGAGAGTTGTACTGTCCTAGAGGATGGAGAGTTGTACTGTCCTAGAGGATGGAGAGTTGTACTGTCCTACTACCTAGAGGATGGAGAGTTGTACTGTCCTAGAGGATGGAGAGTTGTACTGTCCTAGAGGATGGAGAGTTGTACTGTCCTACTACCTAGAGGATGGGGAGTTGTACTGTCCTACTACCTAGAGGATGGAGAGTTGTACTGTCCTAGAGGATGGAGAGTTGTACTGTCCTAGAGGATGGAGAGTTGTACTGTCCTACTACCTAGAGGATGGAGAGTTGTACTGTCCTAGAGGATGGAGAGTTGTACTGTCCTAGAGGATGGAGAGTTGTACTGTCCTAGAGGATGGAGAGTTGTACTGTCCTAGAGGATGGAGAGTTGTACTGTCCTAGAGGATGGAGAGTTGTACTGTCCTAGAGGATGGAGAGTTGTACTGTCCTAGAGGATGGAGAGTTGTACTGTCCTAGAGGATGGAGAGTTGTACTGTCCTACTACCTAGAGGATGGAGAGTTGTACTGTCCTACTACCTAGAGGATGGAGAGTTGTACTGTCCTAGAGGATGGAGAGTTGTACTGTCCTAGAGGATGGAGAGTTGTACTGTCCTACTACCTAGAGGATGGAGAGTTGTACTGTCCTACTACCTAGAGGATGGAGAGTTGTACTGTCCTAGAGGATGGAGAGTTGTACTGTCCTACTACCTAGAGGATGGAGAGTTGTACTGTCCTAGAGGATGGAGAGTTGTACTGTCCTAGAGGATGGAGAGTTGTACTGTCCTAGAGGATGGAGAGTTGTACTGTCCTAGAGGATGGAGAGTTGTACTGTCCTAGAGGATGGAGAGTTGTACTGTCCTACTACCTAGAGGATGGAGAGTTGTACTGTCCTACTACCTAGAGGAAGGAGAGTTGTACTGTCCTAGAGGATGGAGAGTTGTACTGTCCTAGAGGATGGAGAGTTGTACTGTCCTAGAGGATGGAGAGTTGTACTGTCCTAGAGGATGGAGAGTTGTACTGTCCTAGAGGATGGAGAGTTGTACTGTTCTACTACCTAGAGGATGGAGAGTTGTACTGTCCTACTACCTAGAGGATGGAGAGTTGTACTGTCCTAGAGGATGGAGAGTTGTACTGTCCTAGAGGATGGAGAGTTGTACTGTCCTAGAGGATGGAGAGTTGTACTGTCCTAGAGGATGGAGAGTTGTACTGTTCTACTACCTAGAGGATGGAGAGTTGTACTGTTCTACTACCTAGAGGATGGAGAGTTATACTGTCCTACTACCTAGAGGATGGAGAGTTATACTGTCCTACTACCTAGAGGATGGAGAGTTATACTGTTCTACTACCTAGTGGATGGAGAGTTGTACTGTCCTACTACCTAGAGGATGGAGAGTTATACTGTCCTACTACCTAGAGGATGGAGAGTTGTACTGTCCTACTACCTAGAGGATGGAGAGTTGTACTGTTCTAGAGGATGGAGAGTTGTACTGTCCTACTACCTAGAGGATGGAGAGTTGTACTGTCCTACTACCTAGAGGATGGAGAGTTGTACTGTCCTAGAGGATGGAGAGTTGTACTGTCCTACTACCTAGAGGATGGAGAGTTGTACTGTCCTAGAGGATGAAGAGTTGTACTGTCCTAGAGGATGGAGAGTTGTACTGTCCTAGAGGATGGAGAGTTGTACTGTCCTACTACCTAGAGGATGGAGAGTTGTACTGTCCTAGAGGATGGAGAGTTGTACTGTTCTAGATGATGGAGAGTTGTACTGTCCTAGAGGATGGAGAGTTGTACTGTCCTAGAGGATGGAGAGTTGTACTGTTCTAGAGGATGGAGAGTTGTACTGTTCTACTACCTAGAGGATGGAGAGTTGTACTGTCCTAGAGGATGGAGAGTTGTACTGTCCTAGAGGATGGAGAGTTGTACTGTCCTAGAGGATGGAGAGTTGTACTGTCCTAGAGGATGGAGAGTTATACTGTCCTAGAGGATGGAGAGTTGTACTGTCCTAGAGGATGGAGAGTTGTACTGTCCTAGAGGATGGAGCACCCCCAAACCTCTCCACCTCCAACCCCCTCCACCTTCCACCCTCAACACCCTTCACTTCCGACCCCCTCCAACACCCCCTCTGACCCTCAACCCCCTCCAAATCCGGCCCCAACCCCCTCCACCTCCGACCTCCAACCCTCTCTGTCATGTGGTTCCCTCTCCTTATTGTTTTCCTTTTCTTCATTCTCCCTTCCCGGTTTACTCTCCCTTCCTGGTTTAGGCCTTCTCCCTTCCTGGTTTAGGCTTTCTCCCTTCCTGGTTTAGGCCTTCTCCGTTCCTGGTTTAGGCCTTCTCTCTTCCTGGTTTAGGCCTTCTCCCTTCCTGGTTTAGGCCTTCTCCCTTCCTGGTTTAGGCCTTCTCCCTTCCTGGTTTAGGCCTTCTCCCTTCCTGGTTTAGGCCTTCTCCCTTCCTGGTTTAGGTCTTCTCCCTTCCTGGTTTAGACCTTCTCCCTTCCTGGTTTAGACCTTCTCCCTTCCTGGTTTAGACCTTCTCCCTTCCTGATTTAGGCCTTCTCCCTTCCTGGTTTAGGCCTTCTCCCTTCCTGGTTTAGGCCTTCTCCCTTCCTGGTTTAGGCCTTCTCCCTTCCTGGTTTAGGCCTTCTCCCTTCCTGGTTTAGGCCTTCTCTCTTCCTGGTTTAGGCCTTCTCTCTTCCTGGTTTAGGCCTTCTCTCTTCCTGGTTTAGGCCTTCTCTCTTCCTGGTTTAGGCCTTCTCCCTTACTGGTTTAGGCCTTCTCCCTCCCTGGTTTAGGCCTTCTCTCTTCCTGGTTTAGGCCTTCTCCCTTCCTGGTTTAGGCCTTCTCTCTTCCTGGTTTAGGCCTTCTCCCTTCCTGGTTTAGGCCTTCTCCCTTCCTGGTTTAGGCCTTCTCCCTTCCTGGTTTAGGCCTTCTCCCTTCCTGGTTTAGGCCTTCTCTCTTCCTGGTTTAGGCCTTCTCTCTTCCTGGTTTAGGCCTTCTCCCTTCCTGGTTTAGGCCTTCTCTCTTCCTCGTTTAGGCCTTCTCCCTTCCCGGTTTAGGCCTTCTCCCTTCCTGGTTTAGGCCTTCCCCCTTCCTGGTGTAGGATCTTCTCTCTTACTGGTTTAGGCCTTCTCCCTTCCTGGTTTAGGTTCTTCTCCCTTCCTGGTTTAGGCCTTCTCTCTTACTGGTTTAGGCCTTCTCCCTTCCTGGTTTAGGCCTTCCCCCTTCCTGGTGTAGGATCTTCTCTCTTACTTGTTTAGGCCTTCTCCCTTCCTGGTTTAGGTTCTTCTCCCTTCCTGGTTTAGGCCTTCTCTCTTACTGGTTTAGGCCTTCTCTCTTACTGGTTTAGGCCTTCTCTCTTACTGGTTTAGGCCTTCTCTCTCTCTGGGACTAGCTACTGTCCCTCCTCCATCTCTTCTGCCTAGTGATGCTATGGGACCAGCTACTGTCCCTCCTCCATCTCTTCTGCATAGTGATGCTATGGGACTAGCTACTTTCCCTGAGTGACAGCCCTTCCCTAATTCTCAAAGCCTGGGGCTGCAGCAGCTGCATCGATTCTTTCGCTTTTCTCTTTTTAATCCTCCTCCACTTTCTCTCTCTCTTCCTTTACCATAAATAAAAACTAGAATTAAACCCTGGATTAACGCTGACAGGGCGGGGCTTAACGAGCTAAGGAGCCTAATTGCCCCACCTTGTCTCTAAAGCTCAGCATGTCAGAGAAGCCAACAGCCAGGGAGATATGGCCCTGAGTCCCAAATACAACCCTATTCCTTTAATAGTGAGCTACTATTCACCAGGGCCTATAGGGTGCACTATCAAGGGAATAGGGTGCACTATCAAGGGAATAGGGTGCACTATCAAGGGAATAGGGTGCACTATCAAGGGAATACGGTGCACTATCAGGGGAATAGGGTGCACTATCAGGGGAATAGGGTGCACTATCAAGGGAATAGGGTGCACTATCAAGGGAATAGGGTGCACTATAAAGGGAATAGGGTGCACAATAAAGGGAATAGGGTGCCATATGGAATACATACATAAGGGAAACAATTAAATAGATTCAACATGCTGCCCTTAATGTCACGATAAGGCTGATTGATGAATGGACTGGATACTGTAAGAGAGCTACACCGGTGGACCTGTAGGCCAAACTAAACAGATGGGATTCTGTAGCAGACTTCTGCAAGTTCTCCTCTGTACTGATTAGATGAGGTCACTGTAGCAGACTTCTGCTGTTCTCCTCTGTACTGATTAGATGAGGTCACTGTAGCAGACTTCTGCTGTTCTCCTCTGTACTGATTAGATGAGGTCACTGTAGCAGACTTCTGCTGTTCTCTTCTGTACTGATTAGATGAGGTCACTGTAGCAGACTTCTGCTGTTCTCCTCTGTACTGATTAGATGAGGTCACTGTAGCAGACTTCTGCTGTTCTCCTCTGTACTGATTAGATGAGGTCACTGTAGCAGACTTCTGCTGTTCTCCTTTGTACTGATTAGATGAAGTCACTGCCCAGTGACATGAGCCTACCAGATGAGCTAAATGCCTTCTATGCTTACTTCGAAGCAAGCAACACTGGACCATGCATGAGAGCACTAGCTGTTCTGAACGATTGTGTGATCAGGCTCTCCGTAGCCGATGTGAGTAAGACCTTTAAACAGGTCAACATTCTCAAGGCCGCAGGGCCAGACGGATTACCGGGACGCGTACTGAGAGCATGCGCTAACCACCTGGCAATTGTCTTCACTGACGTGTTCAACCTCTCGCTGACCCAGTCTGTAATACCTACATGTTTCAAGCACAACACCATAGTCCCTGTGCCCAAGAACGCCAAGGTAACCTGTCTAATGACTATCGCCCAGTGGCATTCACATTTGTAGTATTGAAAGGCTGGTCATGGCTCACATCAACACCATCATCTCAGGCACCATGGACCCACTCCAAGTTGCATACCGACCCAAAAGATCCACAGATGACGCAATCTCTATTTCCCTCCACACTGCCTTCTCCCACCTGGACAAGAGGAACACCTATGTGAGAATGCTGTTCATTGACTACGGCTCAGCATTTAAGACCATAGTGCCCTCAAAGCTCATCACGAAGCTAAGGACCCTGGGATTAAACACCTCCCTCTGCAACTGGATCCTGGACTTCCTGACGGGCCGCCCCCAGGTGGTGAGGGTAGGCAACAACACATCCACCATGCTGACCCTGAACACGAGGGCCCCTGAGGGGTGCGTGCTAAGTCCCCTCCTGTACTCCCTGTTCACCAACAACTGCATGGCCACGCACAACTCCAAAACCATCATTAAGTTTCCTGACAACACGACGGTGGTAGGATTGATCACCGACGACGGTGAAGCACCCTATTCCCTAAGTAGTGCACTGCTTCTGACTGGGGCCCATAGGGCATAGGGTGCCTTTTGGGATGCAGCCAGTGAGTGTGTCATTTCATTAATATTCATGGGAACTGTGACTTTAAATAAATAAATAAACCCTGGACAGGCTAATCCTTAAAATTGTACTCATCCTCATTCCCAGACAGCATTCCGGTTGTCTGTGCAGAAGGGAAAGATTTGAGTGGCTCGCGGCTGAGTCCTTTACCCTGAAAATTGCCTCCAGGCTCTTCAACTGACTTCCTCCTTGTCCTGAGTAGAGACACAGTAGAGACCTGTTATAGACTCTCTGACTGGAGACACAGTAGAGACCTGTTATAGACTATCTGTTATGCTGGTGAATGAGGACCCAAAAGCGACGTAATAGAAACAGAGTCTTTATTCCAGTCTTAAACAAACAATGATTCTCAATCCTCTCGTCAGTAGAGAGGAACGACTGGAGACGCGACCACAGACTGCAGGTCGCTTCAGGAAGGCACAGGCCGTAGCTGACATAGACACCTGCTCACACGCAGCATCTGAAGAAGGCAAAAACACGACAGGGCGGAACAAGGACACAGAACAGCAAACATCAAACAAGAATCCGACAAGGACAGAAGCGGAAAACAGAGGGAGAAATAGGGACTCTAATCAGAGGGCAAAATAGGGGACAGGTGTGAAAGAGTAAATGAGGTAGTTAGGAGAATGAGAAACAGCTGGGAGCAGGAACGGAACGATAGAGAGAGAGAGCGAGAGAGGGAGAGAGGGAGGAGGAGAGAGAGGGATAGAAAGAGGGAAAGAACCAAATAAGACCAGCAGAGGGAAGCACAGGGACAAGACATGATGATCAAAGACAAAACATGACAGTACCCCCCCACTCACCGAGCGCCTCCTGGCGCACTCGAGGAGGAACCCTGGCGGCAACGAAGGAAATCATCAATCAACGAACGGTCCTGCACGTCCCGAGATGGAACCCAACTCCTCTCCTCAGGACCGTAACCCTCCCAATCCACTAAGTACTGGTGACCACGTCCCCGAGAACGCATGTCCATGATCTTCCGTACCTTGTAAATAGGTGCGCCCTCGACAAGGACGGGGGGGGGGGGGGGGGGGGGAGACGAACGGGGGAGCGAAGAAAAGGCTTGACACAAGAGACATGGAAGACAGGGTGGACGCGACGAAGGTGTCGCGGAAGAAGCAGTCGCACAGCGACAGGATTGACGACCTGAGAGACACGGAACGGACCAATGAACCGCGGAGTCAACTTGCGAGAAGCTGTCGTAAGGGGAAGGTTACGAGTGGAAAGCCACACTCTCTGACCGCGACAATACCTAGGACTCTTAATCCTACGTTTATTGGCGGCTCTCACAGTCTGCGCCCTGTAACGGCAAAGTGCAGACCTGACCCTCCTCCAGGTGCGCTCACAACGTTGGACAAAAGCCTGAGCGGAGGGAACGCTGGACTCGGCGAGCTGGGACGAGAACAGAGGAGGCTGGTAACCAAGACTACTCTGAAACGGAGATAGCCCGGTAGCAGACGAAGGAAGCGAGTTGTGAGCGTACTCAGCCCAGGGGAGCTGTTCTGCCCAAGACGCAGGGTTTCGAAACGAAAGGCTGCGTAATATGCGACCAATCGACTGATTGGCCCTTTCTGCTTGACCGTTAGACTGGGGATGAAACCCGGAAGAGAGACTGACGGAAGCACCAATCAATCGACAGAACTCCCTCCAAAACTGTGACGTGAATTGCGGACCTCTGTCTGAAACGGCGTCTAACGGGAGGCCATGAATTCTGAACACATTCTCAATGATGATTTGTGCCGTCTCCTTAGCGGAAGGAAGCTTAGCGAGGGGAATGAAATGTGCCGCCTTAGAGAACCTATCGATAACCGTAAGAATCACAGTCTTCCCCGCAGACGAAGGCAGACCGGTAATAAAGTCTAAGGCGATGTGAGACCATGGTCGAGAAGGAATGGGAAGCGGTCTGAGACGACCGGCAGGAGGAGAGTTACCTGACTTAGTCTGCGCGCAGTCCGAACAAGCAGCCACGAAACGGCGCGTGTCCCGTTCCTGAGTAGGCCACCAAAACCGCTGGCGAATAGAAGCAAGCGTACCCCGAACGCCGGGGTGGCCAGCTAACTTGGCAGAATGAGCCCACTGAAGAACAGCCAGACGAGTAGAGACAGGAACGAACAGAAGGTTACTAGGACAAGCGCGCGGCGACGCAGTGTGAGTGAGTGCTTGCTTTACCTGTCTCTCAATTCCCCAGACAGTCAACCCGACAACACGCCCTTCAGGGAGAATCCCCTCGGGGTCGGTAGAAGCCACAGGAGAACTAAAGAGACGGGATAAGGCATCAGGCTTGGTGTTCTTATTTCCCGGGCGATAGGAAATCACGAACTCGAAACGAGCGAAAAACAACGCCCAACGAGCTTGACGTGCATTAAGTCGTTTGGCAGAACGGATGTACTCAAGGTTCTTATGGTCAGTCCAAACGACAAAAGGGACGGTCGCCCCCTCCAACCACTGTCGCCATTCGCCTATCGCTAAGCGGATGGCGAGCAGTTCGCGGTTACCCACATCATAGTTGCGTTCCGATGGCGACAGGCGATGAGAAAAGTAAGCGCAAGGATGGACCTTATCGTCAGACTGGAAGCGCTGGGACAGAATGGCTCCCAGGCCCACCTCTGAAGCGTCAACCTCGACAATGAATTGTTTAGTGACGTCAGGAGTAACAAGGATAGGGGCGGATGTAAAACGCTTCTTGAGGAGATCAAAAGCTCCCTGGGCGGAACCGGACCACTTAAAGCAAGTCTTGACAGAAGTCAGAGCTGTGAGAGGGGCAGCCACTTGACCGAAATTACGAATGAAACGCCGATAGAAATTAGCGAAACCGAGAAAGCGCTGTAACTCGACACGTGACTTAGGAACGGGCCAATCGCTGACAGCCTGGACCTTAGAGGGATCCATCTGAATGCCCTCAGCGGAAATAACAGAACCGAGAAATGTGACAGAGGAGACATGAAAGGCGCACTTCTCAGCCTTCACGTAGAGACAATTCTCTAAAAGGCGCTGGAGTACACGTCGAACGTGCTGAACATGAATCTCGAGTGACGGTGAAAAAAATCAGGATATCGTCAAGGTAAACGAAAACAAAGATGTTCAGCATGTCTCTCAGTACATCATTAACTAATGCCTGAAAGACAGCTGGAGCATTAGAGAGACCGAACGGCAGAACCCGGTATTCAAAATGCCCTAACGGAGTGTTAAACGCCGTTTTCCACTCGTCCCCCTCTCTGATGCGTACGAGATGGTAAGCGTTACGAAGGTCCAACTTAGTAAAGAACCTGGCTCCCTGCAGAATCTCGAAGGCTGACGACATAAGGGGAAGCGGATAACGATTCTTAACCGTAATGTCATTCAGCCCTCGATAATCCACGCAGGGGCGCAGAGTACCGTCCTTCTTCTTAACCTGTCTAGGATCAGCGTGGCGCTAGCGGCACACCCCCCCCCCCCCCCACTGAAAAACCAGTGCCGCGAAATTCAAAAAAAATATTTTTTTTAAATATTTAACTTTCACACATTAAAGTCCAATACAGCTAATGAAAGACACAGATCTTGTGAATCCAGTCAACATTTCCGATTTTTAAAATGTTTTACAGGGAAGACACAATATGTAAAGATGTACATCTATTACCTAAAAACACATTAGCATAATCCACCATCTTTTATTTGTCCACCAACACCAGTAGCCATCACCAATTCGGCTAAACTAAGATATTTATAGCCCCTAACCAACAAAAAAACTCATTAGATGACAGTCTGATAACATATTTATGGTATGGGATAGGTTTTGTTAGAAAAAAGTGCATATTTCAGGTAGACTTCATAGTTTACAATTGCACCCACCATCACAAATGGACTAGAATAATTACAATGAGCAACGTGTTTACCTAACTACTAATCATCAAACATTTCGTAAAAATACACAGCATACACGAATCGAAAGACACAGATCCTGTGAATACAGACAATATTTCAGATTTTCTAAGTGTCTTACAGCGAAAACACAATAAATCGTTATATTAGCTTAGCACATAGCAATTAGCAGCCCAGCATTGATTCTAGCCAAAGTGAGCGATAAAAGTCAACATCGCCAAAAGATATTAATTTTTTCACTAACCTTCTCAGAATTCTTCCGATGACACTCCTGTAACATCACATTACAACATGCATATACAGTTTGATCGAAAATGTTTATATTTAGCCACCAAAATCATGGTTAGACAATGTGAAATGTAGACAAGCTGGTAAAGAAAATGTCCTTGCGCCACTTAGACAGTGATCTACTCTTATACATAAATACTCATAAACGTGACTAAAAAATACAGGGTGGACAGGGATTGATAGACAATTTAATTCTTAATACAATTGCGTTATTACATTTTTTAATTTATCCTTACTTTTCAATACAGTTTGCGCCAAGCGAAGCTACGTCAAAAAACATGGCGTCCTAAGCCACTAAAATGTTTCGACAGAAACACGATTTATCATAATAAAAATGTCCTACCTTGAGCTGTTCTTCCATCAGTATCTTGGGCAAAGGATCCTTTCTTGGGAGAAATCGTCTTTTGGTGGAAAGCTGTCTTCTTGCCATGTGGAAATGTCAACTGCGTTCGGGATGAACTGAAAAGCGTGCCCAACTTTTCACATCGTTGCAAAAATAAATGTCCCAAAATCGCACTAAACGGATATAAATTGCTATAAAACGCTTTAAATTAACTACCTTATGATGTTTTTAACTCCTATAACGAGTGAAAAGATGACCGGAGAAATATAACAGGCTAAACTAACGCTTGGAACAGGTGCGCGCCGGTGTCCTCTAGGCTCATGACGCAGCTCCCAAAGAATGACTAGCTTCAGAGTTTTTTCATTTGTAGGGCCTGTGAACGCGCAATCGACCCCGTTGGAATCGTCATCACGTAAAGGCATCCAGGGGAAGACGTAAGAAGTGTCCGTATAGTCATAGCAACGACAGTGCCCCTTTAACTGACTTCAGAAGAGTGGCCAACATTTCTCAAATCTGACTCCATGTCAGGGAAATTGCTGTAGAATGGGCTCTGTTCCACTTAGAGACAACATTTCAACTCCTATAGAAACTATAGACTGTTTTCTATCCAATAATAATAATAATATGCATATTGTACGATCAAGGATTTTGTGGGAAGCCGTTTAAAAAATTAGCCAAATTAGCATAAATAGTCTAAACAGCGCCCCCATCCCCAACAGGTTAACAAAGAAAAACCCCGCTCCGGCGGGAGAGGAAGAAGGCACCACGGTACCGGCGTCGAGAGAAACAGACAGATAATCCTCGAGAGCCTTACGTTCGGGAGCCGACAGAGAGAATAGTCTACCCCGAGGGGGAGTGGTCCCCGGAAGGAGATCAATACAACAATCATACGACCGGTGAGGAGGAAGAGAGCTGGCTCTGGACCGACTGAAGACCGTGCGTAGATCATGATATTCCTCCGGCACTCCTGTCAAATCACCAGGTTCCTCCTGAGTAGAGGGGACAGAAGAAACAGGAGGGATAGCAGACATTAAACACTTCACATGACAAGAAACGTTCCAGGATAGGATAGAATTACTAGACCAATTAATAGAAGGATTATGACATACTAGCCAGGGATGACCCAAAACAACAGGTGTAAAAGGTGAACGAAAAATCAAAAAGGAAATGGTCTCACTGTGGTTACCAGATACTGTGAGGGTTAAAGGTAGTGTCTCACATCTGATACTGGGGAGAGGACTACCATCTAAGGCGAACATGGGCGTGGCCTTCCCTAACTGTCTGAGAGGAATGTCATGTTTCCGAGCCCATGCTTCGTCCATAAAACAACCCTCAGCCCCAGAGTCTATCAAGGCACTGCAGGAAGCAGCCGAACTGGTCCAGCGTAGATGGACCGACAAGGTAGTACAGGATCTTGATGGAGAGACCTGAGTAGTAGCGCTCACCAGTAGCCCTCCGCTTACTGATGAGCCCTGGCCCTTTACTGGACATGACATGACAAAATGTCCAGCAGAACCGCAATAGAGGCAAAGGCGGTTGGTGATTCTCCGTTCCCTCTCCTTAGTCGAGATGCGAATACCTCCCAGCTGCATGGGCTCAGTCTCTGAGCTGATGGGAGGAGATGGTTGAGATGCGGAGAGGGGAAACACCGTTAACGCGAGCTCTCTTCCACGAGCTCGGTGACGAAGATCTACCCGTCGTTCTATGCGGATGGCGAGTGCAATCAAAGAGTCCACGCTGGAAGGAACCTCCCGGGAGAGAATCTCATCCTTAACCTCAGCGTGGAGTCCCTCCAGAAAACGAGCGAGCAACGCCGGCTCGTTCCAGTCACTGGATGCAGCAAGAGTGCGAAACTCTATAGAGTAATCCGTTATGGATCGATCACCTTGACATAGGGAAGCCAGGGCCCTGGAAGCCTCCTTCCCAAAAACTGAACGATCAAAAACCCGTATCATCTCCTCCTTAAAGTTCTGATAAACGTTAGAACACTCAGCCCTTGCCTCCCAGATAGCTGTGCCCCACTCCCGAGCCCGACCAGTAAGGAGTGATATGACGTAAGCGATCCGAGCTCTCTCTCCTGAGTATGTGTTGGGCTGGAGAGAGAACACAATATCACACTGGGTGAGAAAGGAGCGACACTCAGTGGGCTGCCCAGAGTAACATGGTGGGTTATTAACCCTAGGTTCCGGAGACTCGGAAGACCAGGAAGTAGCTGGTGGCACGAGACGAAGACTCTGAAACTGTCCTGAGAGATCGGAGACATGAGCGGCCAGGGTCTCAACGGCATGACGAGCAGCAGACAATTCCTGCTCGTGTCTGCCGAGCATTGCTCCCTGGATCTCGACGGCAGTGTTGCGAGAATCCGTAGTCGCTGGGTCCATTCTTGGTCGGATTCTTCTGTTATGCTGGTGAATGAGGACCCAAAAGCGACGTAATAGAAACAGAGTCTTTATTCCAGTCTTAAACAAACAATGATTCTCAATCCTCTCGTCAGTAGAGAGGAACGACTGGAGACGCGACCACAGACTGCAGGTCGCTTCAGGAAGGCACAGGCCGTAGCTGACATAGACACCTGCTCACACGCAGCATCTGAAGAAGGCAAAAACACGACAGGTCGGAACAAGGACACAGAACAGCAAACATCAAACAAGAATCCGACAAGGACAGAAGCGGAAAACAGAGGGAGAAATAGGGACTCTAATCAGAGGGCAAAATAGGGGACAGGTGTGAAAGAGTAAATGAGGTAGTTAGGAGAATGAGAAACAGCTGGGAGCAGGAACGGAACGATAGAGAGAGAGAGCGAGAGAGTGGAGAGGGAGGAGGAGAGAGAGGGATAGAAAGAGGGAAAGAACCAAATAAGACCAGCAGAGGGAAGCACAGGGACAAGACATGATGATCAAAGACAAAACATGACACTATCTGACTGGAGACACAGTAGAGACCTGTTATAGACTATCTGACTGGAGACACAGTAGAGACCTGTTATAGACTATCTGACTGGAGACACAGTAGAGACCTGCTATAGACTATCTGACTGGAGACACAGTAGAGACCTGTTATAGACTCTCTGACTGGAGACACAGTAGAGACCTGCTATAGACTATCTGACTGGAGACACAGTAGAGACCTGTTATAGACTCTCTGACTGGAGACACAGTAGAGACCTGTTATAGACTCTCTGACTGGAGACACAGAGACCTGTTATAGACTATCTGACTGGAGACACAGAGAACTGTTATAGACTATCTGACTGGAGACACAGAGAACTGTTATAGACGATCTGACTGGAGACACAGTAGAGACCTGTTATAGACTATCTGACTGGAGACACAGTAGAGACCTGTTATAGACTATCTGACTGGAGACACAGAGATCTGTTATAGACTATCTGACTGGAGACACAGTAGAGACCTGTTATAGACTCTCTGGAGACACAGAGACCTGTTATAGACTATCTGACTGGAGACACAGAGAACTGTTATAGACTCTCTGACTGGAGACACAGAGAACTGTTATAGACTATCTGACTGGAGACACAGTAGAGACCTGTTATAGACTATCTGACTGGAGACACAGAGACCTGTTATAGACTATCTGACTGGAGACACAGTACAGACCTGTTATAGACTCTCTGGAGACACAGAGACCTGTTATAGACTATCTGACTGGAGACACAGAGAACTGTTATAGACTCTCTGACTGGAGACACAGTAGAGACCTGTTATAGACTCTCTGACTGGAGACACAGTAGAGACCTGTTATAGACTATCTGACTGGAGACAAAGTAGAGACCTGTTATAGACTATCTGACTGGAGACACAGTAGAGACCTGTTATAGACTATCTGACTGGAGACACAGAGAACTGTTATAGACTATCTGACTGGAGACACTGAGACCTGTTATAGACTCTCTGACTGGAGACACAGTAGAGACCTGTTATAGACTATCTGACTGGAGACACAGTAGAGACCTGTTATAGACTATCTGACTGGAGACACAGAGAACTGTTATAGACTATCTGACTGGAGACACCGTAGAGACCTGTTAAAGACTATCTGACTGGAGACACAGAGAACTGTTATAGACTATCTGACTGGAGACACCGTAGAGACCTGTTATAGACTATCTGACTGGAGACACAGAGAACTGTTATAGACTATCTGACTGGAGACAGAGAGACCTGTTATAGACTATCTGACTGGAGACACAGAGACCTGTTATAGACTATCTGACTGGTCACACAGTAGAGACCTGTTATAGACTATCTGACTGGAGACACAGAGAACTGTTATAGACTATCTGACTGGAGACACAGTAGAGACCTGTTATAGACTATCTGACTGGAGACACAGTAGAGACCTGTTATAGACTATCTGACTGGAGACACAGTAGAGACCTGTTATAGACTATCTGACTGGAGACACAGTAGAGACCTGTTATAGACTCTCTGACTGGAGACACCGTAGAGACCTGTTATAGACTATCTGACTGGAGACACCGTAGAGACCTGTTATAGACTATCTGACTGGAGACACAGAGAACTGTTATAGACTATCTGACTGGAGACACCGTAGAGACCTGTTATAGACTATCTGACTGGAGACACAGAGAACTGTTATAGACTATCTGACTGGAGACACAGTAGAGACCTGCTATAGACTATCTGACTGGAGACACAGTAGAGACCTGTTATAGACTCTCTGACTGGAGACACAGTAGAGACCTATTATAGACTATCTGACTGGAGACAAAGTAGAGAACTGTTATAGACTATCTGACTGGAGACACAGTAGAGACCTGTTATAGACTATCTGACTGGAGACACAGTAGAGACCTGTTAAAGACTATCTGACTGGAGACACAGTAGAGACCTGTTATAGACTATCTGACTGGAGACACAGAGAACTGTTATAGACTATCTGACTGGAGACACAGAGACCTGTTATAGACTATCTGACTGGAGAAAGAGTAGAGATCTGTTATAGACTATCTGACTGGAGACACAGAGACCTGTTATAGACTATCTGACTGGAGACACAGTAGAGACCTGTTATAGACTATCTGACTGGAGACACAGTAGAGACCTGTTATAGACTATCTGACTGGAGACACAGTAGAGACCTGTTATAGACTATCTGACTGGAGACACAGAGACCTGCTATAGACTATCTGACTGGAGACACAGTAGAGACCTGTTATAGACTATCTGACTGGAGACACAGTAGAGACCTGTTATAGACTATCTGACTGGAGACACAGTAGAGACCTGTTATAGACTATCTGACTGGAGACACAGAGACCTGTTGTAGACTCTCTGACTGGAGACACAGTAGAGAACTGTTATAGACTATCTGACTGGAGACACAGAGACCTGTTATAGACTATCTGACTGGAGACACAGTAGAGACCTGTTATAGACTATCTGACTGGAGACACAGTAGAGACCTGTTATAGACTATCTGACTGGAGACACAGAGACCTGTTATAGACTATCTGACTGGAGACACAGTAGAGACCTGTTAGAGACTATCTGACTGGAGACACAGTAGAGACCTGTTATAGACTATCTGACTGGAGACACAGAGAACTGTTATAGACTATCTGACTGGAGACACAGTAGAGACCTGTTATAGACTATCTGACTGGAGACACAGAGAACTGTTATAGACTATCTGACTGGAGACACAGAGACCTGTCATAGACTATCTGACTGGAGACACAGTAGAGACCTGTTATAGACTCTCTGACTGGAGACACAGAGACCTGTTATAGACTATCTGACTGGAGACACAGAGAACTGTTATAGACTATCTGACTGGAGACACAGAGAACTGTTATAGACTATCTGACTGGAGACACAGAGACCTGTTATAGACTATCTGACTGGAGACACAGAGAACTGTTATAGACTATCTGACTGGAGACACAGAGACCTGTCATAGACTATCTGACTGGAGACACAGAGACCTGTTATAGACTATCTGACTGGAGACACAGAGAACTGTTATAGACTATCTGACTGGAGACACAGAGACCTGTTATAGACTATCTGACTGGAGACACAGTAGAGACCTGTTATAGACTATCTGACTGGAGACACAGCAGAGACCTGTTATAGACTCTCTGACTGGAGACACAGAGAACTGTTATAGACTATCTGACTGGAAACACAGTACAGACCTGTTATAGACTCTCTGACTGGAGACACAGTAGAGACCTGTTATAGACTATCTGACTGGAGACACAGTATAGACCTGTTATAGACTATCTGACTGGAGACACAGTAGAGACCTGTTATGGACGACCTGACTGGAGACACAGAGACCTGTTATAGACGACCTGACTGGAGACACAGAGACCTGTTATAGACTATCTGACTGGAGACACAGAGACCTGTTATAGACTATCTGACTGGAGACACAGAGACCTGTTATAGACTATCTGACTGGAGACACAGTAGAGACCTGTTATAGACTATCTGACTGGAGACACAGAGACCTGTTATAGACTATCTGACTGGAGACACAGAGAACTGTTATAGACTATCTGACTGGAGACACAGTAGAGTTGTTGGAGGAGGGAGGGAGGGAGGGAGGGAGGGAGGGACGGAGGGAGGGAGGGAGGGAGGGAGGGAGGGACGGAGGGAGGGAGGGAGGGAGGGAGGGAGGGAGGGAGGGAGGGAGGGAGGGAGGGAGGGAGGGAGGGAGGGAGTTTTGGATAGAGGGATGGAGGAGGGAAAGAGTGTGAGGTTGGTTATTTTCATCTCCCAACTTCCTTTGCCAGGGGGGGCCTGAGGTCCTGAGGTTGTGTTGCTACCAGTGATCAGGCAGCTCCATGGAAACAGCGAGGCGTCGATTAGGGAAGTCAGGATGAAGGGATGGAGGGATGGAGTGTGGGGTCGGTCAACTTCGTTTGCCAGGGGTGGCCTGAGGTTGTGTTGCCGCTAGCGACCAGCTCCATGGAGACAGCGAGGCGAGGCGTGGATTAGAGAAGGCGGTGGTGTGTGGCTGCAGCTTTCCTACTTCATTTCCTGCTCCAGCTACTTACATTTTTTCTGCTCTATATCTGTCCTCTTATTGGAGGATAATCCCCCATTTTTCCTTTCCTGCTGAAAATAGACCTTTCTCTAAAATGGAGGGAGGATTCTGCCACCTCTCCTTTACATGGAGGTCAGTGGATGGAGGATTCTGCCACCTCTCCTTTACATGGAGGTCAGTGGATCAACACTACAGCCAGGGATCGATACCACAGCCAGGGATCAACACCACAGCCAGGGATCAACACCACAGCCAGGGATCAACACCACAGCCAGGGATCAATACCACAGCCAGGGCTCAATACCACAGCCAGGGATCAATACCACAGCCAGGGATCAACACTACAGCCAGGGATCAATACCACAGCCAGGGATCAACACCACAGCCAGGGATCAATACCACAGCCAGGGATCAACACCACAGCCAGGGATCAACACCACAGCCAGGGATCAATACCACAGCCAGGGATCAACACCACAGCCAGGGATCAATACCACAGCCAGGGATCAATACCACAGCCAGGGATCAATACCACAGTCAGGGATCAATACCACAGCCAGGGATCAATACCACAGCCAGGGATCAATACCACAGCCAGGGATCAACACCACAGTCAGGGATCAATACCACAGCCAGGGATCAATACCACAGCCAGGGATCAATACCACAGCCAGGGATCAACACACATTGTAGCCCACAATCAGACAGGACAGACAGCCTGGACTCAGCTCTCTACTGTGTAGCCCACAATCAGACAGGACAGACAGCCTGGACTCAGCTCTCTACTGTGTAGCCTACAATCAGACAGGACAGACAGCCTGGACTCAGCTCTCTACTGTGTAGCCTACAATCAGACAGGACAGACAGCCTGGACTCAGCTCTCTACTGTGTAGCCCACAATCAGACAGGACAGACAGCCTGTACTCAGCTCTCTACTGTATAGCCTACAATCAGACAGGACAGACAGCCTGGACTCAGCTCTCTACTGTGTAGCCCACAATCAGACAGGACAGACAGCCTGGACTCAGCTATCTACTGTGTAGCCCACAATCAGACAGGACAGACAGCCTGGACTCAGCTCTCTACTGTGTAGCCCACAATCAGACAGGACAGACAGCCTGGACTCAGCTCTCTACTGTGTAGCCTACAATCAGACAGGACAGACAGCCTGGACTCAGCTCTCTACTGTGTAGCCTACAATCAGACAGGACAGACAGCCTGGACTCAGCTCTCTACTGTGTAGCCCACAATCAGACAGGACAGACAGCCTGGACTCAGCTCTCTACTGTGTAGCCCACAATCAGACAGGGCAGACAGCCTGGACTCAGCTCTCTACTGTATAGCCTACAATCAGACAGGACAGACAGCCTGGACTCAGCTCTCTACTGTGTAGCCTACAATCAGACAGGACAGACAGCCTGGACTCAGCTCTCTACTGTGTAGCCCACAATCAGACAAATACAGGATACAATACCACTGCTCTCGCTGGCTCAACTTGCTCTCTCAACTCTCTCAACTCTGGACCTCCAAGCCAGATCCACTCCTTGTTTTCATTATTCCCCTGTAATCAGGGACTGATTTAGACCTGGGACACCAGGTGGGTGATTCCCCTGTAATCAGGGACTGATTTAGACCTGGGACATCAGGTGGGTGATTCCCCTGTAATCAGGGACTGATTTAGACCTGGGACATCAGGTGGGTGATTCCCCTGTAATCAGGGACTGATTTAGACCTGGGACATCAGGTGGGTGATTCCCCTGTAATCAGGGACTGGTTTAGACCTGGGACATCAGGTGGGTGATTCCCCTGCAATCAGGGACTGATTTAGACACAGGTGGGTGCATTTAATTATCAGGTAGAACAGAAAAGCAGCAGGCTCTGGACCTCGTAGGATACGAGATAAATACCCCTGCTATTAGCCAATAGAAACACACAGGGTAGACACCACATCGTTCTGGTAGGATAAGATATAAATACCTCTGCTTCACAGCCTCTCCTCTCTACAGTCCACCAAAGCCAGGGTAGACAGCACATCTTTCTGGTAGGATAAGAGTTGAATATCTCACACCCTCTCCTCTCTACAGTCCACCAAAGCCAGGGTAGACACCACATCGTTCTGGTAGGATAAGAGTTGTATACCTCTGCTTCACAGCCTCTCCTCTCTTACAGTCCACCAAAGCCAGGGTAGACACCACATCGTTCTGGTAGGATAAGAGTTGTAAACCTCTGCTTAAACACCCTCTCCTCTCTACAGTCCACCAAAGCCAGGGTAGACACCACATCTTTCTGGTAGGATAAGATATAAATACCTCTGCTTCACACCCTCTCCTCTCTACAGTCCACCAAAGCCAGGGTAGACACCACATCGTTCTCTCTCCAGCCAGACACAGCAGGTGCTGCTTGATGAGTCACCACCTCCTGCCTCCCACCCCCAGTTGACATATCCACTTCCTGTGAGAGTGAAACGGGCTCGGCTCATTGGATTATTACAGCCCTGGCTGGACAATACGTTTTCCCTGGCCTGATCCATGTTCTGTGAATGTCTCTAGGGGAGGGGTAGTTTGGCTGAGATGTTGGAATCACTCTGTACAGTTTGTACAGGGTTGGAGATGGGACATGGAGAATACACTGCGTATAGTGGTGACAGAGATGGACTGGCTATAGGGCAATTCTGGCAAATGCCAGATGGGCTAGTTTATTTTTATCCCCCCCCCAAAAAAAACTATTTACACAAAACGATTGGAACTAATAATGCAACTAATAATGGAACTGATAATGGAACAAATAATGGAACTAATAACAGAACTAATAATGGAACTAATAATGGAACTAATAATGGAACTAATAATGGAACTAATAACGGAACTAATAATGGAACTAATGATGCAACTAATAACGGAACTAATAATGGAACTAATAACGGAACTAATAACGGAACTAATAATGGAACTAATGATGGAACTAATAATGGAACTAATAATGGAACAAATAATGGAACTAATAACAGAACTAATAATGGAACAAATAATGGAACTAATAATGGAACTAATGATGCAACAAATAATGGAACTAATAATGGAACTAATAATGGAACTAATAATGGAACTAATGATGCAACAAATAATGGAACTAATAATGGAACTAATAATGGAACAAATAATGGAACTAATAACAGAACTAATAATGGAACAAATAATGGAACTAATAATGGAACTAATAATGGAACTAATGATGCAACAAATAATGGAACAAATAATGGAACTAATAATGGAACTAATAATGGAACAAATAATGGAACTAATAACATAACTAATAATGGAACAAATAATGGAACTAATAATGGAACTAATAATGGAACTAATAATGGAACTAATAATGGAACTAATGATGCAACAAATAATGGAACTAATAATGGAACTAATAACGGAACTAATAATGGAACTAATGATGCAACTAATAACGGAACTAATAATGGAACTAATAACGGAACTAATAACGGAACTAATAATGGAACTAATGATGGAACTAATAACGGAACTAATAACGGAACTAATAACGCAACTAATAATGCAACTAATAACAGAACTAATAATGGAACTAATAATGGAACTAATAATGGAACTGATAATGGAACTAATAATGGAACTGATAATGGAACTAATAATGGAACTGATAATGGAACTAATAATGGAACTGATAACGGAACTGATAATGGAACTGATAATGGAACTAATAATGGAACTAATAATGGAACTGATAATGGAACTGATAATGGAACTAATACCGGAACTGATAATGGACCTGATAATGGAACTGATAATGGAACTAATAATGGAACTAATAACGGAACTAATACTGGAACTGATAATGGAACTGATAATGGAACTAATAACGGAACTAATACTGGAACTAATAATGGAACTAATAATGGAACTAATAACGGAACTAATACTGAACCTGATAATGGAACTGATAATGGAACTGATAATGGAACTAATAATGGAACTAATAATGGAACTAATAACGGAACTGATAACGGAACTAATAACGGAACTAATAACGGAACTAATAACGGAACTAATAACGGAACTAATAACGGAACTAATAATGGAACTAATAACGGAACTAATAACGGAACTAATAATGGAACTAATAACGGAACTAATAATGGAACTAATAATGGAACTAATAATGGAACTAATAATGAAACTAATAATGGAACAAATAATGGAACTAATAACGGAACTGATAATGGAACTAATAATGGAACTAATAACGGGGGCGTTGAGGAACAGTTAATGAGTGGATAGTGGGTCTGGAGAAGAACAAATGGGCCGGTGTGTCAGAAAAGCAGAGGCAAAATTTCTGGTCCCGAAAATCGAATCTTCTCACAGAAACGTGTGTAGCGTCCGAACGGAAAGATGAGACTCTCAGGAACACGTACACGTTGGCTGTTTTACTCTACGACGCCCACAGGCCTCACAACACTGGTCTGAAGGTCCCCTGGTACAACACTGGTCTGAAGGTCCCCTGGTTAAACACTGGTCTGAAGGTCCCCTGGTACAACACTGGTCTGAAGGTCCCCTGGTACAACACTGGTCTGAAGGTCCCCTGGTACAACACTGGTCTGAAGGTCCCCTGGTACAACACTGGTCTGAAGGTCCCCTGGTACAACACTGGTCTGAAGGTCCCCTGGTACAACACTGGTCTGAAGGTCCCCTGGTACAACACTGGTCTGAAGGTCCCCTGGTACAACACTGGTCTGAAGGTCCCCTGGTACCACACTGGTCTGAAGGTCCCCTGGTACCACACTGGTCTGAAGGTCCCCTGGTACCACACTGGTCTGAAGGTCCCCTGGTACAACACTGGTCTGAAGGTCCCCTGGTAAAACACTGGTCTGAAGGTCCCCTGGTACAACACTGGTCTGAAGGTCCCTTGGTACAACACTGGTCTGAAGGTCCCTTGGTACAACAATGGTCTGAAGGTCCCTTGGTACAACACTGGTCTGAAGGTCCCCTGGTACAACACTGGTCTGAAGGTCCCTTGGTACAACACTGGTCTGAAGGTCCCCTGGTACAACAATGGTCTGAAGGTCCCCTGGTACAACACTGGTCTGAAGGTCCCTTGGTACCAGTTGATAAACTGAATAGAAGTACATATGGAGACTGTTGAGTTCCAAACGTAAGGGGTTAAATACACAGAAATACATGTTTCCTTATCTTTCTTCTTCTCTCAGATATAAAGACAGACACTTCAGAACAAACTTCCTTTAGATGTAAATACATGTTTCCTGATCTTTCTTCTTCTCTCAGATATAAAGACAGACACTTCAGAACAAACTTCCTTTAGATGTAAATACATGTTTCCTGATCTTTCTTCTTCTCTCAGATATAAAGACAGACAATTCAGAACAAACTTCCTTTAGATGTAAATACATGTTTCCTGATTTTTCTTCTTCTCTCAGATATGACAGACACTTCAGAAAATACTTTAGATTTTTTGTGGGGCCTGTCTGTTATTCAATGTGTTTCAATTGGCTAATAGCAGTAAGGACTGTTATTCAATGTGTTTCTATTGGCTAATAGCAGTAAGGACTATCTGTTATTCAATGTGTTTCTATTGGCTAATAGCAGTAAGGACTATCTGTTATTCAATGTGTTTCTATTGGCTAATAGCAGTAAGGACTATCTGTTATTCAATGTGTTTCTATTGGCTAATAGCAGTAAGGACTGTTATTCAATGTGTTTCTATTGGCTAATAGCAGTAAGGACTGTTATTCAATGTGTTTCTATTGGCTAATAGCAGTAAGGACTATCTGTTATTCAATGTGTTTCTATTGGCTAATAGCAGTAAGGACTGTTATTCAATGTGTTTCTATTGGCTAATAGCAGTAAGGACTGTTATTCAATGTGTTTCTATTGGCTAATAGCAGTAATGACTATCTGTTATTCAATGTGTTTCTATTGGCTAATAGCAGTAAGGCCTGTTATTCAATGTGTTTCTATTGGCTAATAGCAGTAAGGACTATCTGTTATTCAATGTGTTTCTATTGGCTAATAGCAGTAAGGACTATCTGTTATTCAATGTGTTTCTATTGGCTAATAGCAGTAAGGACTGTTATTTAATGTGTTTCTATTGGCTAATAGCAGTAAGGACTGTTATTCAATGTGTTTCAATTGGCTAATAGCAGTAAGGACTATCTGTTATTCAATGTGTTTCTATTGGCTAATAGCAGTAAGGACTATCTGTTATTCAATGTGTTTCTATTGGCTAATAGCAGTAAGGACTGTTATTCAATGTGTTTCTATTGGCTAATAGCAGTAAGGACTATCTGTTATTCAATGTGTTTCTATTGGCTAATAGCAGTAAGGACTGTCTGTTATTCAATGTGTTTCTATTGGCTAATAGCAGTAAGGACTATCTGTTATTCAATGTGTTTCTATTGGCTAATAGCAGTAAGGACTGTCTGTTATTCAATGTGTTTCTATTGGCTAATAGCAGTAAGGACTGTCTGTTATTCAATGTGTTTCTATTGGCTAATAGCAGTAAGGACTATCTGTTATTCAATGTGTTTCTATTGGCTAATAGCAGTAAGGACTATCTGTTATTCAATGTGTTTCTATTGGCTAATAGCAGTAAGGACTGTTATTCAATGTGTTTCTATTGGCTAATAGCAGTAAGGACTATCTGTTATTCAATGTGTTTCTATTGGCTAATAGCAGTAAGGACTGTCTGTTATTCAATGTGTTTCTATTGGCTAATAGCAGTAAGGACTATCTGTTATTCAATGTGTTTCTATTGGCTAATAGCAGTAAGGACTATCTGTTATTCAATGTGTTTCTATTGGCTAATAGCAGCAAGGACTGTTTTTCAATGTGTTTCTATTGGCTAATAGCAGTAATGACTATCTGTTATTCAATGTGTTTCTATTGGCTAATAGCAGTAAGGACTATCTGTTATTCAATGTGTTTCTATTGGCTAATAGCAGTAAGGACTATCTGTTATTCAATGTGTTTCTATTGGCTAATAGCAGTAAGGACTATCTGTTATTCAATGTGTTTCTATTGGCTAATAGCAGTAAGGACTATCTGTTATTCACTGTGTTTCTATTGGCTAATAGCAGTAAGGACTATCTGTTATTCACTGTGTTTCTATTGGCTAATAGCAGTAAGGACTATCTGTTATTCAATGTGTTTCTATGGGGAGTCGGGCCTGACTCCCCAGTGAGCGGGCGGGCGGGCCTGACTCCCCAGTGAGCGGGCGGGCCTGACTCCCCAGTGAGCGGGCGGGCCTGACTCCCTGGTGGGAGGGCGGAGGGCCTGACTCCCCGGTGGGAGGGCGGGCGGGCCTGACTCCCCGGTGGGAGGGCGGAGGGCCTGACTCCCCGGTGGGAGGGCGGGCGGGCCTGACTCCCCAGTGGGCGGGCGGGCCTGACTCCCCAGTGGGCGGGCGGGCCTGACTCCCCAGTGGGCGGGCGGGCCTGACTCCCCAGTGGGCGGGCCTGACTCCCCAGTGGGCGGGCGGGGCCTGACTCCCCAGCAGGCGGGCCTGGGCCTGACTCCCCAGTGGGCAGGCCTAACTCTCCAGTGGGCGGGCCTGGGCCTGACTCCCCAGTGGGCAGGCCTAACTCTCCAGTGGGCGGGCCTGGGCCTGACTCCCCAGTGGGCGGGCCTGGGCCTGACTCCCCAGCGGGCGGGCCTGGGCCTGACTCCCCAGCGGGCGGGCCTGGGCCTGACTCCCCAGCGGGCGGGCCTGACTCTCCAGTGAGCGGGCCTGGGCCATATTATGCCTACAGCCTTACCCCCATCTGTCTAATGGTGTCAGACTGAACTCCTAAACACTGCACAATGATGACACATTGATGTATACAGGTTTATAAACACATTGACACACACTGCCTCCTCCTCAACCACTCAGCAGGGTGGCTAGAAATTAATTCCTGAGTGTTTATAAACAATAACCGTTAGCAAGACCAAACAATAGTGATGACACAGGACATAAAACACAGCCAGACGTCCAGTTACGGCCCTGTCGTCTTTATAACACCCTGTTCTGTTTGAGGAGGCTTGTTTGTCTTTATGTGAATGGGGTTTATGGGTAGTCGTTGTATTCCAGGTGCCAGTAAGTAGTGGTGAGTAGTGGTGACTAGTGGTGAGTAGTGGTGACTAGTGATGACTAGTGGTGACTAGTGATGACTAGTGGTGACTAGTGGCGACTGGTGGTGAGTAGTGGTGACTAGTGGTGAGTAGTGGTGACTAGTGGTGAGTAGTGGTGACTAGTGATGACTAGTGGTGACTAGTGGCGACTGGTGGTGAGTAGTGGTGACTAGTGGTGAGTAGTGGTGACTAGTGGTGAGTAGTGGTGACTAGTGGTGAGTAGTGGTGACTAGTGGTGACTAGTGGCGAGTAGTGATGTTTAAGGTTGAGTAGTGGTGACTAGTGGTGAGTAGTGGTGACTAGTGGTGACTATTGGTGACTAGTGGTGAGTAGTGGTGACTAGTGGTGAGTAGTGGTGACTAGTGGTGAGTAGTGGTGACTAGTGGTGAGTAGTGGTGACTAGTGGTGAGTAGTGGTGACTAGTGGTGAGTAGTGGTGACTAGTGGCGACTGGTGGTGACTAATGGTGACTAGTGGTGAGTAGTGGTGACTAGCGGTGACTAGTGGTGACTAGTGGTGAGCAGTGATGTTTAGGGTTGAGTAGTGGTGACTAGTGGTGAGTAGTGATGACTAGTGGTAACTAGTGATGAGTAGTGGTGACTAGTGGTGAGTAGTGGTGAGTAGTGGTGAGTAGCGGTGACTAGTGGTGACTAGTGGTGAGTAGTGATGACTAGTGGTGACTAATGGTGAATAGTGGCGAGTAGCGGTGACTAGTGGTGACTAGTGGTGACTAGTGGTGAGCAGTGATGTTTAGGGTTGAGTAGTGGTGACTAGTGGTGAGTAGTGATGACTAGTGGTAACTAGTGATGAGTAGTGGTGAGTAGTGGTGACTAGTGGTGAGTAGTGGTGACTAGCATTTCGCTACACTCGCATTAACATCTGCTAACCATGTGTATGTGACCAATAAAATGTGATTTGTGGTGACTAGTGGTGACTAGTGGTGACTAGTGGTGACTAGTGGTTACTAGTGGTGAGTAGCAGTGACTAGTGGTGAGGAGTGGTGAGTAGCGGTGACTAGTGGTGACTAGTGGTGAGTAGCGGTGACTACTGGTGAGTAGTGATGACTAGTGGTGACTAGTGGTGAGTAGTGGTGACTAGCGGTGAGTAGCGGTGACTAGCGGTGACTAGTGGTGGCTAGTGGTGGCTAGTGGTGACTAATGGTGACTAGTGGTGAGTAGCGGTGACTAGTGGTGAGTAGTGGTGAGTAGTGATGTTTAGGGTTGAGTAGTGGTGACTAGCGGTGACTAGCGGTGACTAGAGGTGACTAGTGGTGGCTAGTGGTGACTAATGGTGACTAGTGGTGAGTAGCGGTGAGTAGTGGTGAGTAGTGATGTTTAGGGTTGAGTAGTGGTGACTAGGGGTGACTAGTGGTGAGTAGTGGTGACTAGTGGTGAGTAGTGGTGACTAGTGGTGAGTAGCGGTGACTAGTGGTGAGTAGTGATGACTAGTGGTGAGTAAGTAATGGTGAGCAGTGGTGAGTAGTGGCCAGTGGTGAGTAGTGGTGACTAGTGGTGAGTAAGTAATGGTGAGTAGTGGTGACTAGTGGTGAGTAGTGGTGAGTAGTGATGACTAGTGGTGAGTAGTGGTGACTAGTGGTGAGTAGTGATGACTAGTTGTGACTAGTAATGACTAGTGGTGACTAGTTGTGACTAGTGGTGACTAGCAGTGAGTAGCGGTGAGTAGTGGTGAGTAGTGATGACTAGTGGTGAGTAAGTAGTGGTGAGTAGTGGTGAGTAGCGGTGACTAGTGCCCAATGCCCAAGTGAGAGACATGGCTGTCAGATTCAGACTGACTGAGCTCTGGTCTATAGTAGTACCACTATATAGGGAATAGGGCTCTGGTCTAAGGTAGTGTACTATATAGGGAATAAGGCTCTGGCCTAAGGTAGTGCACTATATAGGGAATAGGGCTCTGGTCTAAGGTGGTGTACTATATAGGGAATAAGGCTCTGGCCTAAGTTAGTGCACTATATAGGGAATAGGGCTCTGGTCTAAGGTAGTGTACTATATAGGGAATAGGGCTCTGGTCTAAGGTAGTGCACTATAAAGGGAATAGGGCTCTGGTCTAAAGTAGTGCACTATATAGGGAATAGGGCTCTGGTCTATAGTAGTGCACTATATAGGGAATAGGGCTCTGGTCTAAAGTAGTGCACTATATAGGGAATAGGGCTCTGGTCTAAAGTAGTGCTTTATATAGGGAATAGGGCTCTGGTCTAAAGTAGTGCACTATATATGGAATAGGGCTCTGGTCTAAAGTAGGGCACTATATATGGAATAGGGCTCTGGTCTAAAGTAGTGCACTATATATGGAATAGAGCTCTGGCCTAAGGTAGTGCACTATATATGGAATAGGGCTCTGGTCTAAAGTAGTGCACTATATATGGAATAGAGCTCTGGTCTAAGGTAGTGCACTATATATGGAATAGGGCTCTGGTCTAAAGTAGTGCACTATATATGGAATAGAGCTCTGGTCTAAGGTAGTGCACTATATATGGAATAGAGCTCTGGTCTATAGTAGTGCATTATATATGGAATAGGGCTCTGGTCTAAAGTAGTGTACTATATATGGTGCCATATGGGATTCACACCGAGTGTTAAGTGTTTGCTTTTCTCAGCCTTTCACTTTCTCTCCTCGTCTCTCCCGCTCTCTGCCATGTCAAGTCCTTCACCGCCCCCGCGGGGCATTAGACCTCCCGTGCTTCTTCTGATTGGTTTAATGATGCAGGGCGAGAGCTGACCGTGTGCGACACTTGTCGTTACGTTGCCCGTGGCGACGCAACAGAATGGCGGGTGGGAGGCTGTCGAGGTCAGGCAATCTGCTGGAACCAATGTCTTCTCCTCTCTCATTGGCTGAGATACAATCTGACCGGGATTATCTTCTCCTCTCTCATTGGCTGAGATACAATCTGACCGGGATTATCTTCTCCTCTCTCAGTGGCTGAGATACAATCTGACCGGGATTATCTTCTCCTCTCTCACTGGCTGAGATACAATCTGACTGGGATTATCTTCTCCTCTCTCACTGGCTGAGATACAATCTGACTGGGATTGTCTTCTCCTCTCTCACTGGTTGAGATACAATCTGACTGGGATTATCTTCTCCTCTCTCACTGGTTGAGATACAATCTGACTGGGATTATCTTCTCCTCTCTCGCTGGCTGAGATACAATCTGACCGGGATTATCTTCTCCTCTCTCACTGGCTGAGATACAATCTGACCGGGATTATCTTCTCCTCTCTCACTGGCTGAGATACAATCTGACCGGGATTAAAGCCACACTCTGGGAGATGTGCAGACCATCAAAGACTGGATAGTCTTATATACAGTAGTGTCTGTTGGCCAACTCCCTTTATAACACAGTGTAATCATGTCTCTGAATCTATTGCCTTGTTATTCACAACATGTTGCAACTCTGTGTCGTCCTGCAAAATACTGTAAATAATAGCCAAGCAATTGTCTTGTGCTGTCTGTGTTGTGGTCTGACCTGGACAGGAGAGATGACCTTGTGGTCTGACCTGGACAGGAGAGATGACCTTGTGGCCTGACCTGGACAGGAGAGATGACCTTGTGGTCTGACCTGGACAGGAGAGAGGACCTTGAGGTCTGACCTGGACAGGAGAGAGGACCTTGTGGTCTGACCTGGACAGGAGAGAGGACCTTGTGGTCTGACCTGGACAGGAGAGAGGACCTTGTGGTCTGACCTGGACAGGAGAGAGGACCTTGTGGTCTGACCTGGACAGGAGAGATGACCTTGTGGTCTGACCTGAACAGGAGAGAGGACCTTGTGGTCTGACCTGGACAGGAGAGAAGACCTTGTGGTCTGACCTGGACAGGAGAGAAGACCTTGTGGTCTGACCTGGACAGGAGAGAAGACCTTGTGGTCTGACCTGGACAGGAGAGATGACCTTGAGGTCTGACCTGGACAGGAGAGAGGACCTTGAGGTCTGACCTGGACAGGAGAGAGGACCTTGTGGTCTGACCTGGACAGGAGAGAGGACCTTGTGGTCTGACCTGGACAGGAGAGAGGACCTTGTGGTCTGACCTGGACAGGAGAGAGGACCTTGTGGTCTGACCTGGACAGGAGAGATGACCTTGTGGTCTGACCTGAACAGGAGAGAGGACCTTGTGGTCTGACCTGGACAGGAGAGAAGACCTTGTGGTCTGACCTGGACAGGAGAGAAGACCTTGTGGTCTGACCTGGACAGGAGAGAAGACCTTGTGGTCTGACCTGGACAGGAGAGATGACCTTGAGGTCTGACCTGGACAGGAGAGATGACCTTGAGGTCTGACCTGGACAGGAGAGATGACCTTGAGGTCTGACCTGGACAGGAGAGAGGACCTTGTGGTCTGACCTGGACAGGAGAGATGACCTTGTGGTCTGACCTGGACAGGAGAGAGGACCTTGTGGTCTGACCTGGAAGGAGAGAGGACCTTGTGGTCTGACCTGGACAGGAGAGAGGACCTTGTGGTCTGACCTGGACAGGAGAGATGACCTTGTGGTCTGACCTGGACAGGAGAGAGGACCTTGTGGTCTGACCTGGACAGGAGAGAGGACCTTGTGGTCTGACCTGGACAGGAGAGAGGACCTTGTGGTCTGACCTGGACAGGAGAGATGACCTTGAGGTCTGACCTGGACAGGAGAGATGACCTTGAGGTCTGACCTGGACAGGAGAGATGACCTTGAGGTCTGACCTGGACAGGAGAGAGGACCTTGTTGTCTGACCTGGACAGGAGAGATGACCTCGGCTGCTAGTCTCTACGTCGGCCACGTGCTCAGTGCTGATAAGGAATTGGACGTCAGAGGAACAGACCTGATTAACAGGCTCTCCTCTCCAGGCCAGAGTTAATAAACCGTCTGTATATAACAGAGCAGGAGACAGACGCGTACTATATCACATTTATATCCTAGGGATGAGACGCCCTGTGTGTGTGTGTGTGAGTGTGAGTGTGAGTGTGAGTGTGAGTGAGTGTGTGTGTGTGTGTGTGTGTGTGTGTGTGTGTGTGTGTGTGTGTGTGTGTGTGTGTGTGTGTGTGTGTGTGTGTGTGTGTGTGTGTGTGTGTGTGTGTGTGTGTGAGTGTGTGTATAGGAACACTCTGTTCCCCTCTTATCTCTCAGAGCCACCGTGTAGCAGAGTCTCCGTCGCTCCTTTTACAAAACACACTTTAATTAAAGTTTCAGCATTTTGAATAGCAGAGCTTAAAAGGAAAAGTCAGAGGGTAATGCAGTAGGTATTCACTAGGGTGAATACCCGGATGTATTCAGTAGGGTGAATACCCGGATGTATTCAGTAGGGTGAATACCTGGATGTATTCAGTAGGGTGAATACCTGGATGTATTCAGTAGGGTGAATACCTGGATGTATTCAGTAGGGTGAATACCTGGATGTATTCAGTAGGGTGAATACCTGGATGTATTCAGTAGGGTGAATACCTGGATGTATTCAGTAGGGTGAATACCTGGATGTATTCAGTAGGGTGAATACCTGGATGTATTCAGTAGGGTGAATACCTGGATGTATTCAGTAGGGTGAATACCTGGGTGTATTCAGTAGGGTGAATACCTGGATGTATTCAGTAGGGTGAATACCTGGATGTATTCAGGTTGGCAGAAGCAGCTGAACCAACTGTGGTTTGGTTGGAGAGTTGATCTCCACTGACGTGTGTGTGTGTGTGTGTGTGTGTGTGTGTGTGTGTGTGTGTGTGTGTGTGTGTGTGTGTGTGTGTGTGTGTGTGTGTGTGTGTGTGTGTGTGTGTGTGTGTGTGTGTGTGTGTGTGTGTGTGTGTGTGTGTGTGTGTGTGTGTGTCCGTGCGTGTCTGTGTGTGTGTGTGTGTGAGACCTAAAACAACACAGCATAATAGCAACACAACATGGTAGCAGCACAACATGGTAGCAACACAACATGGTAGCAGCACAACATGGTAGCAGCACAACATGGTAGCACCACAACATGGTAGCAGCACAACATGGTAGCAGCACAACATGGTAGCACCACAACATGGTAGCAGCACAACATGGTAGCAGCACAACATGGTAGCAGCACAACATGGTAGCACCACAACATGGTAGCAGCACAACATGGTAGCAGCACAACATGGTAGCACCACAACATGGTAGCAGCACAACATGGTAGCAGCACAACATGGTAGCAGCACAACATGGTAGCAGCACAACATGGTAGCAACACAACATGGTAGCAGCACAACATGGTAGCAACACAACATGGTAACAGCACAACATGGTAGTAACACAACACGGTAGCAACACAAAAACATTGTTAGACAACAGCATGAAGGTCAAGAAGGTAGAGACAACAATACGTCACGTGAACCAGCCACAACTGTCAGTAAGATGATTGAGTCTTTGAATGAAGAGGTGGAGATAAAACTGTGAGTGTTTGTTGCAGTTCGTTCCAGTCACTAGCTGCAGCGAACTGAAAAGAGGAGCGACACAGGGATGTGTGTGCTTTTGGGACCTTTAACAGAATGTGACTGGCAGAACAGGTGTTGTATGTGGAGGATGAGGACTGCAGTAGGTATCTCAGATTGGGGGGAGTGAGGCCTAAGAGGGTTTTATAAATAAGCATCAATCAGTCAATAGAGTGCAGTGCTGTGTCCTGTAAGGAGCATTGGTGGCAAATCTGACGGCCGAATGGTAAAGAACATCTAGCCGCTCGAGAGCACCCTTACCTGTCGATCTATAAATTACATCTCTGTAATCTAGCATGGGTAGGATGGTCATCTGAATCAGGGTTAGTTTGGCAGCTGGGGTGAAAGAGGAGCGATTACGATAGAGGAAACCAAGTCTAGATTTAACTTTAGCCTGCAGCTTTGATATGTGCTGAGAGAAGGACAGTGCACCGTCTAGCCATACTCCCAAATACTTGTATGAGGTGACTACCTCAAGCTCTAAACCCTCAGCGGTAGTAATCACACCTGTGAGTGGGGGGGGGGGGGGGGGGGGGCGTTCTTCTTACCGAACTGCATGATCTTTGTTTTGCAGGTGTTCAGAACAAGGTTAAGGGCAGCGACAGCTCGTTGGACACTAAGACAGCTTTGTTTTACAGCTTTTAACACAAAATGCGGGGAGGAGCCAGCTGAGTATAAGACTGTATCATCTACATATAAATGGATGAGAGTGATTCCCACTGCCTGAGCTATGTTGTTGTTGATGTAATTTGAGAAGCGCATGGGGCCTAGGATTGAGCCTTGGGGTACTCCCTCGGTGACAGGCAGTGGCTGAGACAGCAGATGTTCTGACTTTATACACTGCACTCTTTGAGAGAGGTAGTTAGCAAACCAGGCCAAAGACCCCTCAGAGAAACCATTACCCTTAAAACTACCTGACTAGTTAATACCAGTCCTGACAACAAGCTGCCTGTCTAGTTAATACCAGTCCTGACAACAAGCTGCCTGTCTAGTTAATACCAGTCCTGACAACACGCTGCCTGTCTAGTTAATACCAGTCCTTACAACAAGCTGCCTGACTAGTTAATACCAGTCCTTACAACAAGCTGCCTGACTAGTTAATACCAGTCCTGACAACAAGCTGCCTGACTGGTTAATACCTGTCCTTACAACAATCTGCCTGACTAGTTAATACCAGTCCTGACAACAAGCTGCCTGTCTAGTTAATACCAGTCCTGACAACAAGCTGCCTGACTAGTTAATACCAGTCCTTACAACAAGCTACCTGACTAGTTAATACCAGTCCTGACAACAAGCTGCCTGACTAGTTAATACCAGTCCTTACAACAAGCTGCCTGACTAGTTAATACCAGTCCTGACAACAAGCTGCCTGACTAGTTAATACCAGTCCTGACAACAAGCTTCCTGTCTAGTTAATACCAGTCCTGACAACAAGCTGCCTGACTAGTTAATACCAGTCCTTACAACAAGCTGCCTGACTAGTTAATACCAGTCCTTACAACAAGCTGCCTGACTAGTTAATACCAGTCCTGACAACAAGCTGCCCGACTAGTTAATACCAGTCCTTACAACAAGCTGCCTGACTAGTTAATACCAGTCCTGACAACAAGCTGCCTGACTAGTTAATACCAGTCCTGACAACAAGCTGCCTGACTAGTTAATACCAGTCCTGACAACAAGCTGCCTGACTAGTTAATACCAGTCCTGACAACAAGCTGCCTGACTAGTTAATACCAGTCCTTACAACAAGCTGCCTGACTAGTTAATACCAGTCCTTACAACAAGCTGCCTGACTAGTTAATACCAGTCCTTACAACAAGCTGCCTGACTAGTTAATACCAGTCCTGACAACAAGCTGCCTGACTAGTTAATACCAGTCCTGACAACAAGCTGCCTGACTAGTTAATACTAGTCCTGACAACACGTTGCCTGTCTAGTTAATACCAGTCCTGACAACAAGCTGCCTGTCTAGTTAATACCAGTCCTGACAACAAGCTGCCTGACTAGTTAATACCAGTCCTGACAACAAGCTGCCTGTCTAGTTAATACCAGTCCTGACAACAAGCTGCCTGTCTAGTTAATACCAGTCCTGACAACAAGCTGCCTGTCTAGTTAATACCAGTCCTGACAACAAGCTGCCTGACTAGTTAATACCAGTCCTGACAACACGCTGCCTGTCTAGTTAATACCAGTCCTGACAACAAGCTGCCTGTCTAGTTAATACCAGTCCTGACAACAAGCTGCCTGACTAGTTACTACCAGTCCTGACAACAAGCTGCCTGACTAGTTAAATACATTCCAATACTTTCCAAGTGTATTTCCACATGCATTCCAACATTAAACTACTTGTGTTTTCAATAAGAACTGTCCAACTGTCTTTGAAAGTAGTTGAAACACCCTAAAAAGGGTTTGAATCCGGGTCTGGTGCTTTCATTATCTCGGCACCAAACCCAGTGGTATCATTCAGTTGACTGTATGCACCGCAAATGACAGTAAAAATGACAGACAAATGACAGACAAATGACGGACAGAGGTAGCTCACCACTAGTCTAGCACATTCATCACTCTCTTTCCTGCCTCCTTCCCTCCTCCTCTCTTTCCCTCCTCTCCCCCTCCTCTCCTCCCTTCCTCCTCCTCCTCTCCTCATGTTCCCCTCTTCCTCCTCTCCTCCTCTCCTCCTATCCTCACCCTCCTCCTCCTCCCTCTCCTCCTCCCCCTCCTCCTCCTCTCCTCTTCCCCTCCCCCCTTTCCTCCTCCTCCTCTTACCCTCCTCTCCTCCTCTTCCCCTCCTCCTCTCCTCTCCTCCTCTCCTCTCCTTTCCTCCTCCTCCTCTGTCTTTCTCCTCCTCCTCCTCCCATCTCTTCCTCCTCCTCCTCCTCTCCTCTTACCCTCCTCTCCTCTTCCCCCTCCTCTCCTCCTCCTCCTCTTCCCCTCCTCTCCTCCTCTTCCCCCCTCCTCTCCTCCTCCTCCTCTTCCCCTCCTCTCCTCCTCCTCTTCCCCCTCCTCTCCTCCTCCTCCTCCTCTTCCCCTCCTCTTCCCATCCTCCTCTTCCCCTCCTCCTCCTCTTCCTCCTCCCCTCCTCCTCCTCTTCCCCTCCTGTCTTCCCCCTCCTCTCTATGTGTGAGTCCCTCCATGTTAATATACTTCTCCATTATTCATTCGTCTCGTCTCCACAGCCTAACCTTCCCCTGAACCTGTGTATATTCTGACTCAGACACATGACTTCTCCCCTTCTCAGCTGGTATTCTGTGTGGGTGACTACATCTACAGTATGCTACAGGCTGCATCACAAATGGCACGCTATCTCCCTACTTGGTGATAGGGGTTAGGGTGCCATTTGGGACGCAGACTCAGTCCTGTTTGTACGTGTCGTACTCCTGACCCCCTCTAGGTCTTGTGTTTTGTATGTTTAGTTTTCCTCCATCAGTTCTCTCTGTGTACATTTTATGTTTCATCATTCATCCAGGAAAGGCAGTATCGCTTCACAGATGTTGGGTAAACCAATTTAAAATGATGTAAAAGAGGGGAGAGAGAGGGAGACGAGATAGAGGAGAGAGAGAGAGGGAGCGAGAGATAGAGGAGAGACAGAGAGAGAGAGAGAGAGAGAGAGAGAGAGAGAGAGAGAGAGAGAGAGAGAGAGAGAGAGAGAGAGACAGAGAGAGAGAGAGAGAGAGAGAGAGAGAGAGAGAGAGAGAGAGAGAGAGAGAGAGAGAGAGAGAGAGAGAGAGAGAGAGAGAGAACAGATGAACAGATGAGCTCCTGCATTTTTCAACATGTTTTTACAAAAAGATAGATTTAGAGTTAGATAAACTTGGATTTTTCGGCAAGGACGTATACAGGATACTACCCTCCACAACATAACCTTCACTCCAAATCAAAACTCCAAACCTACAACCTGATTTTGGGCAAAATTACCTGGAAGGATTCCTACTACCACAGATTCAAATTTCCAAGCTATACAGCCAATGCTCTGGCTGTAAACACCATAAACCTGAAAACACCATCCAACCTGGACCTGAGTGAGTCATGTTTAGTCTGAAGCTATTTTTAAAACCAAGAATAAAAATACATTACAAACATATATTTTACTGTATAAGCCGTTTAAATTCTACAACCACCTAAAAAGGAAGTGATTCCCAAACCTTCCATAACAAAGCCATCACCTACAGAGAGATGAACCTGGAGAAGAGTCCCCTAAGCAAGCTGGTCCTGGGGCTCTGTTCACAAACACAAACACACCCCACAGAGCCCCAGGACAACAGCACAATTAGACCCAACTAAATCATGAGAAAACAAAAAGATAGTTACTTGACACATTGGAAAGAATTAACAAAAAAACAGAGCAAACTAGAATGCTATTTGTCCCTAAACAGAGAGTACACAGTGGCAGAATACCTGACCACTGTGACTGACCCAAACTTAAGGAAAGCTTTGACTATGTACAGACTCAGTGAGCATAGCCTTGCTATTGAAAAAGGCCACCGTAGGCAGACATGGCTCTCAAGAGAAGACAGGCTATGGGCACACTGCCCACAACATGAGGTGGAAACTGAGCTACACTTCCTAACCTCCTGCCAAATGTATGACCATATTAGAGACACATATTTCCCTCAGATTACACAGATCCACAAATAATTTGAAAACAAACCCAATTTTGATCAACTCCCATATCTACTGGGTGAAATACCACAGTGTGACATCACAGCAGCAAGATGTGTGACCTGTTGCCACAAGAAAAGGGCAACCAGTGAAGAACAAACACCATTGTAAATACAACCCATATTTATGTTTATTTATTTTCCTTTTTGTATTTTAACTATTTGCACATCATTGCAACACTGTATATATACATAATATGACATTTGAAATGTCTTTATTATTTTGGAAATTCTGTGAGTGTAATGTTTATTGTTCATTTTTATTGTTTATTTCACTTTTGTTTATTGTCTTCTTCACTTGCATTGGCAATGTTAACACATGTTTCCCATGCCAATAAAGCCCTTAAATTGAATTAAATTAAGAGAGACAGACAGAGACAAACAGACAGGGAGAGAGAGAGAGAGAGAGAGAGGGGGGGATAGAGAAGAGACAGCTGTTGAGAGGCAGTCACAGTGCTCTCACCCGACCTCATTCTCGCCCGACCTCATTCTCGCCCGACCTCAGCCTCGCCCGACCTCAGCCTCGCCCGACCTCATTCTCGCCCGACCTCATTCTCGCCCGACCTCATTCTCGCCCGACCTCATTCTCGCCCGACCTCATTCTCGCCCGACCTCATTCTCGCCCGACCTCATTCTCGCCCGACCTCATTCTCGCCCGACCTCATTCTCGCCCGACCTCATTCTCGCCCGACCTCATTCTCGCCCGACCTCATTCTCGCCCGACCTCATTCTCGCCCGACCTCACTCTCACCCGACCTCATTCTCACCCGACCTCATTCTCCCCACCCCATTCTCTCAGTACAGTACATTCTCCCCACCCCATTCTCTCATCTTCAACCTCTCTCTTTCCCACATCCCCTCAGACAGAGGCACTCTCATTTCCATGATTGGGTGAAATTATTCATGATGATATGCTTCCACTATCTTTCTATTCTCCCCCTCTCTCTCTCTCTCTCTCTCTCTCTCTCTCTCTCTGTCTCTCTCTTTCTCCCTGTCTGTCTCCCTGTCTCTCTCCCTCTGTCTCTCTCTCTCACCATCTCTCTCTCTGTCTCTCTCTGTCTTTCTCTTTCTCCCTCTCTCTCTCTCTGTCTTTCTCTGTCTTTCTGTTTCTCCCTCTCTCTCTCTGTCTCTCTCTCTCACCATCTCTCTCTCTGTCTCTCTCTGTCTTTCTCTTTCTCCCTCTCTCTCTCTCTGTCTTTCTCTCTCTCTCTGTCTCTCTCTGTCTCTCTCTGTCTCTCTCTGTCTTTCTCTGTCTTTCTCTGTCTTTCTCTTTCTCCCTCTCTCTCTGTCTCTCTCTGTCTCTCTCTGTCTCTCTCTGTCTTTCTCTTTCTCCCTCTCGCTCTCCCTCTGTCTCTCTCTCTCACCATCTTTCTCTCTGTCTCTCTCTGTCTTTCTATTTCTCCCTCTCTCCCTGTCTCTCTCGCTCTGTCTCTCTCTCTCACCATCTCTCTCTCTGTCTCTCGCTGTCTCTCTCTGTCTTTCTCTTTCTCCCTGTCTCTCTCTCTCTCTCACCATCTCTCTCTCTCTCTCTCACTCTGTCTCTCTCTGTCTTTCTCTTTCTACATGTCTCTCTCTCTCTCCCTGTCTCTCTCTCTCTCCCTCTCTCTTCCCCTCTCTCTCTTCCTCTCTCTCTCTTCCTCTCGCTCTCTTCCCCTCTCTCTCTTCCTCTCTCTCTTCCTTCCTCTCTCTCTCTCTTCCTCTCTCTCTCTTCCTCTCTCTCTCTCTTCCTCTCTCTCTCTCTTCCTCTCTCTCTCTTCCTCTCTCTCTCTGTCCTCCCTTTTTCCTCCCACGCTCTTCAACATTTTCCTTTGGAATGACTCGGCATAATCTGCTTCTCAGTCATAATGTGCTTGTCAATGCTTGTCCCACTGTCACAAGCAGCAGTGCATCAATGACATCATTATAGTTGTCTCTCTTCTCCCTGCGACAGATTTAAAACTCTCTCCAAAGTGCTGAGTCGCCTGTCTCCTTTTATCACACAGGCAGCTTGTTTGTTTGTGTGTGGTGTGTGGTGTGTGGTGTGTGTGTGTGTGTGTGTGTGTGTGTGTGTGTGTGTGTGTGTGTGTGTGTGTGTGTGTTGTGTGTTGTGTGTTGTGTGTTGTGTGTTGTGTGGTGTGTGGTGTGTGTGTGTGTCTGTGTCTGTGTCTGTGTGTGTGTGTGTGTGTGTGTGTGTGTGTGTGTGTGTGTGTGTGTGTGTGTGTGTGTGTGTGTGTGTGTGGTGTGTGGTGTGTGGTGTGTGGTGTGTGTGTGTGTTTTATCACCCGGGAAACAACCGAGCGGTGCCCGCGGCGGCTAGACGGAAACGACTGCCATTAGACGGGCGCCATGCTAAACGGACACTTTAATGATGTCACGGCGTGCTCGCCGCCCACCACTGACTGATTAGCTGTCACAGAGTTCCACCATCAGCACTATCCCAGAACCCTCAGCTTCATAAAACTAGTCAACCCTCACGATTGATTAAAACTATTTTATTAGTATATTTTGCTACTCCAGAAGAATAGGAATTAGGATCATGGCTTGACAAGGGAAAGTAGTAACATTAACACCTTGCTACAGAGTACTGTACTCCTCAAGAACATCTTACTACAGAGTACAGTACTCCCAAATAACATCTTACTACAGAGTACAGTCTCCTCAAGAACATCTTACTACAGAGTACAGTACTCCCAAATAACATCTTACTACAGAGTACTGTACTCCTCAATAACATCTTACTACAGAGTACTGTACTCCTCAATAACATCTTACTACAGAGTACTGTACTCCTCAAGAACATCTTACTACAGAGTACTGTACTCCTCAAGAACATCTAACTACAGAGTACTGTACTCCTCAATAACATCTTACTACAGAGTACAGTACTCCTCAATAACATCTTACTACAGAGTACTGTACTCCTCAATAACATCTTACTACAGAGTACAGTACTCCTCAAGAACATCTTACTACAGAGTACAGTACTCTCCAATAACACCTTACTACAGAGTACTGTACTCCCCAATAACACCTTACTACAGAGTACTGTACTCCTCAAGAACATCTTACTACAGAGTACTGTACTCCTCAAGAACATCTTACTACAGAGTACTGTACTCCTCAATAACATCTTACTACAGAGTACTGTACTCCCAAATAACATCTTACTACAGAGTACTGTACTCCCCAAGAACATCTTACTACAGAGTACTGTACTCCCCAATAACACCTTACTACAGAGTACTGTACTCCTCAATAACATCTTACTACAGAGTACTGTACTCCTCAATAACATCTTACTACAGAGTACTGTACTCCTCAATAACATCTTACTACAGAGTACTGTACTCTCCAAGAACATCTTACTACAGAGTACTGTACTCCCCAATAACACCTTACTACAGAGTACTGTACTCCTCAATAACATCTTACTACAGAGTACTGTACTCCTCAATAACATCTTACTACAGAGTACTGTACTCCTCAAGAACATCTTACTACAGAGTACTGTACTCCTCAATAACATCTTACTACAGAGTACTGTACTCTCCAAGAACATCTTACTACAGAGTACTGTACTCCCCAATAACACCTTACTACAGAGTACTGTACTCCTCAATAACATCTTACTACAGAGTACTGTACTCCTCAATAACATCTTACTACAGAGTACTGTACTCCTCAAGAACATCTTACTACAGAGTACTGTACTCCTCAAGAACATCTTACTACCGAGTACTGTACTCCTCAATAACATCTTACTACAGAGTACTGTACTCCTCAAGAACATCTTACTACAGAGTACAGTACTCCTCAATAACATCTTACTAGAGAGTACAGTACTCCTCAATAACATCTTACTAGAGAGTACAGTACTCCTCAATAACATCTTACTACAGAGTACAGTACTCCTCAATAACATCTTACTACAGAGTACAGTACTCCTCAATAACATCTTACTACAGAGTACTGTACTCCTCAATAACATCTTACTACAGAGTACTGTACTCCTCAAGAACATCTTACTACAGAGTACTGTACTCCTCAATAACATCTTACTACAGAGTACTGTACTCCTCAATAACATCTTACTACAGAGTACTGTACTCCCCAAGAACATCTTACTACAGAGTACTGTACTCCTCAAGAACACCTTACTACAGAGTACTGTACTCTCCAAGAACATCTTACTACAGAGTACTGTACTCTCCAAGAACATCTTACTACAGAGTACAGTACTCTCCAAGAACATCTTACTACAGAGTACTGTACTCCCCAAGAACATCTTACTACAGAGTACTGTACTCCTCAAGAACACCTTACTACAGAGTACTGTACTCTCCAAGAACATCTTACTACAGAGTACTGTACTCTCCAAGAACATCTTACTACAGAGTACAGTACTCTCCAAGAACATCTTACTACAGAGTACTGTACTCCCCAATAACATATTACTACAGAGTACTGCACACCCCAATTAATGTCAGTTTACATAAATTATGTTTCACATTTTTGATTATCAAACGTATCAAAGTAACGAATGGGTTACCTTCTGTATTCGTGCAAATGAATGGCCTGTGAAAGCTGTTGCTACTGACAGGTGAAGGTTGCTGCCCGAATACTGGCTAACGTGGCTGTCTGTTCCAGTCATAGGAATGCTCACAGTGAGGTCATGCCTGACTGCTCCAGTCATAGGAATGTTCACAGTGAGGTCATGTCTGTCTGTTCCATTCATAGGAATGCTCACAGTGAGGTCATGTCTGTCTGTTCCATTCATAGGAATGTTCACAGTGAGGTCATGTCTGTCTGTTCCAGTCATAGGAATGTTCACAGTGAGGTCATGTCTGTCTGTTCCAGTCATAGGAATGTTCACAGTGAGGTCATGTCTGACTGTTCCAGTCATAGGAATGTTCACAGTGAGGTCGTGTCTGTCTGTTCCAGTCATAGGAATGTTCACAGTGAGGTCATGTCTGTCTGTTCCATTCATAGGAATGTTCACAGTGAGGTCATGTCTGTCTGTTCCATTCATAGGAATGTTCACAGTGAGGTCATGTCTGTCTGTTCCATTCATAGGAATGTTCACAGTGAGGTCATGTCTGTCTGTTCCATTCATAGGAATGTTCACAGTGAGGTCGTGGCTGTCTGTTCCATTCATAGGAATGTTCACAGTGAGGTCATGTCTGTCTGTTCCATTCATAGGAATGTTCACAGTGAGGTCATGTCTGTCTGTTCCATTCATAGGAATGTTCACAGTGAGGTCATGTCTGTCTGTTCCATTCATAGGAATGTTCACAGTGAGGTCGTGGCTGTCTGTTCCATTCATAGGAATGTTCACAGTGAGGTCATGTCTGACTGTTCCATTCATAGGAATGTTCACAGTGAGGTCATGTCTGTCTGTTCCAGTCATAGGAATGTTCACAGTGAGGTCATGTCTGACTGTTCCAGTCACAGGAATGTTCACAGTGAGGTCATGTCTGTCTGTTCCAGTCATAGGAATGTTCACAGTGAGGTCATGTCTGACTGTTCCAGTCATAGGAATGTTCACAGTGAGGTCATGTCTCTCTGTTCCAGTCATAGGAATGCTCACAGTGAGGTCATGTCTGTCTGTTCGATTCATAGGAATGTTCACAGTGAGGTCATGTCTGTCTGTTCCAGTCATAGGAATGCTCACAGTGAGGTCATGTCTGTCTGTTCGATTCATAGGAATGTTCACAGTGAGGTCATGTCTGTCTGTTCCATTCATAGGAATGTTCACAGTGAGGTCATGTCTGTCTGTTCCATTCATAGGAATGTTCACAGTGAGGTCATGTCTGTTCCATTCATAGGAATGTTCACAGTGAGGTCATGTCTGTCTGTTCCATTCATAGGAATGTTCACAGTGAGGTCATGTCTGTTCCATTCATAGGAATGTTCACAGTGAGGTCATGTCTGTCTGTTCCAGTCATAGGAATGTTCACAGTGAGGTCATGTCTGTCTGTTCCATTCATAGGAATGCTCACAGTGAGGTCATGTCTGACTGTTCCATTCATAGGAATGTTCACAGTGAGGTCATGTCTCTCTGTTCCAGTCATAGGAATGTTCACAGTGAGGTCATGTCTCTCTGTTCCAGTCATAGGAATGTTCACAGTGAGGTCATGTCTGACTGTTCCAGTCATAGGAATGTTCACAGTGAGGTCATGTCTCTCTGTTCCAGTCATAGGAATGCTCACAGTGAGGTCATGTCTGTCTGTTCCATTCATAGGAATGTTCACAGTGAGGTCATGTCTGTCTGTTCCATTCATAGGAATGCTCACAGTGAGGTCATGTCTGACTGTTCCATTCATAGGAATGTTCACAGTGAGGTCATGTCTGTCTGTTCCAGTCATAGGAATGCTCACAGTGAGGTCATATCTGTCTGTTCCATTCATAGGAATGTTCACAGTGAGGTCATGTCTGTCTGTTCCAGTCATAGAAATGTTCACAGTGAGGTCATGTCTGCCTGTTCCAGTCATAGGAATGTTCACAGTGAGGTCATGTCTGTCTGTTCCAGTCATAGGAATGTTCACAGTGAGGTCATGTCTGTTCCAGTCATAGGAATGTTCACAGTGAGGTCATGTCTGACTGTTCCAGTCATAGGAATGTTCACAGTGAGGTCATGTCTGTCTGTTCCAGTCATAGGAATCTTCACAGTGAGGTCATGTCTGACTGTTCCAGCCATAGAAATGTTCACAGTGAGGTCATGTCTGCCTGTTCCAGTCATAGGAATGTTCACAGTGAGGTCATGTCTGTGTGTTCCATTCATAGGAATGTTCACAGTGAGGTCATGTCTGTTCCAGTCATAGGAATGTTCACAGTGAGGTCATGTCTGACTGTTCCAGTCATAGGAATGTTCACAGTGAGGTCATGTCTGTGTGTTCCATTCATAGGAATGCTCACAGTGAGGTCATGTCTGTGTGTTCCAGTCATAGGAATGTTCACAGTGAGGTCATGTCTGACTGTTCCAGTCATAGGAATGCTCACAGTGAGGTCATGTCTGTGTGTTCCAGTCATAGGAATGTTCACAGTGAGGTCATGTCTGTCTGTTCCAGTCATAGGAATGTTCACAGTGAGGTCATGTCTGTCTGTTCCAGTCATAGGAATGTTCACAGTGAGGTCATGTCTGTCTGTTCCAGTCATAGGAATCTTCACAGTGAGGTCATGTCTGCATGATACTGATGAGGGCCCCCTTGCTGGTCTTCTCTATGCTGCATGTTCAGCTGTAAACTGGACATCTTTGGAACAACTGTAGAAGCCAATCTTATGAGGTGATGTTGACTGGGACGGGGTGATATAATACACAGCCAAGTGGTAAATTGCATTTTGTTCTAAAGAAAAGACAAAGTCCTTTGCTTATTCACTTCACAACAAAAATTACTATGCTAGTTGTATCTGTTTGTTTGGGGAATTAGCCTACTAGTTTACTACGCTAGTTGTATCTGCTTGTTTGGGGAATTAGCCTACTAGTTTACTATGCTAGTTGTATCTGTTTGTTTGGGGAATTAGTCTACTAGTTTACTATGCTAGTTGTATCTGTTTGTTTGGGGAATTAGCCTACTAGTTTACTATGCTAGTTGTATCTGCTTGTTTGGGGGAATTAGCCTTCTAGTTTACTATTCTAGTTGTATCTGCTTGGCTGGGGAATTAGCCTACTAGTTTACTATGCTAGTTGTGTCTGCTTGTTTGGGGGAATTAGCCTTCTAGTTTACTATGCTAGTTGTGTCTGCTTGTTTGGGGGAATTAGCCTACTAGTTTACTATGCTAGTTTTATCTGCTTGTTTGGGGAATTAGCCTACTAGTTTACTATGCTAGTTGTATCTGCTTGTTTGGGGGAATTAGCCTTCTAGTTTACTATTCTAGTTGTATCTGCTTGGCTGGGGAATTAGCCTACTAGTTTACTATGCTAGTTGTATCTGCTTGGCTGGGGAATTAGCCTACTAGTTTACTACGCTAGTTGTATCTGCTTGGCTGGGGAATTAGCCTACTACTTTACTATGCTAGTTTTATCTGCTTGGCTGGGAAATTAGCCTACTAGTTTACTATGCTAGTTGTATCTGCTTGGCTGGGGAATTAGCCTACTACTTTACTATGCTAGTTTTATCTGCTTGTTTGGGGAATTAGCCTACTAGTTTACTATGCTAGTTTTATCTGCTTGTTTGGGGAATTAGCCTACTAGTTTACTATGCTAGTTGTATCTGCTTGTTTGGGGGAATTAGCCTACTAGTTTACTATGCTAGTTGTATCTGCTTGGTTGGGGAATTAGCCTACTAGTTTACTACGCTAGTTGTATCTGCTTGTTTGGGGAATTAGCCTACTAGTTTACTATGCTAGTTTTATCTGCTTGTTTGGGGAATTAGCCTACTAGTTTACTATGCTAGTTGTGTCTGCTTGTTTGGGGAATTAGCCTACTAGTTTACTACGCTAGTTGTATCTGCTTGTTTGGGGAATTAGCCTACTAGTTTACTATGCTAGTTGTATCTGCTTGGTTGGGGAATTAGCCTACTAGTTTACTACGCTAGTTGTATCTGCTTGGCTGGGGAATTAGTCTACTAGTTTACTATGCTAGTTGTATCTGCTTGGCTGGGGAATTAGCCTACTAGTTTATCAAGCCAGGTGTTGTTTTATTTATTTTTAAATCACATTTCACAAAATACACATTAGCTGTTGTTGTTGAAGCAGTCTGTGTCCTCAGTAACTCAGATCCCTATCAGAGGTCTCATGATGGCGTTTCACTACAAACGTTTTGCCTTCTTTTGACATTTTTCCAAGCCAACTCCGAGTTGTATTTAGGTAGACTAACGTTAGCCAGCTACCTAAGTAGCTAGCTATATATTTTTATTTATATATATTTTTATTTGACCTTTATTTAACCAGGTAGGCCAGTTGAGAACAAGTTCTCATTTACAACTGCGACCTGGCCAAGATAAAGTAAAGCAGTGCGACACAAACAGCAAAAAGCTAGCCTTTGCTTTTCTAATTGCCTCTGTATATTGGTTCCTAACTTCCCTGAAAAGTTGCATATCACGGGGGCTATTCGATGCTAATGCAGGACGCCACAGGATGTTTTTGTGCTGGTCAAGGGCAGTCAGGTCTGGAGTGAACCAAGGGCTATATCTGTTCCTGGTTCAACATTTTTTGAATGGGGCATGCTTATTTAAAGATGGTGAGGAAAGCACTTTTAAAGAATAACCAGGCATCCTCTACTGACGGGATCAGGTCAATATCCATCCAGGATACCCGGGCCAGGTCGATAAGAAAGGCCTGCTCGCTGAAGTGTTTTAGGGAGCGTTTGACAGTGATGAGGGGTGGTCGTTTGACCGCAGACCCATTACAGACGCAGGCAATGAGGCAGTGATCGCTGAGATCCTGGTTGAAGACAGCAGAGGTGTATTTGGAGGGAAGGTTGGTTAGGATGTAGGCTATCTCTGCAGTAGATTGCAACTCAAGATAGATCGCTAATGTCAGCTAGCTAAAATATGGTGGTCCCCTCAATCTTAGTTAGCTGGCTAACGTTTATACTGCATCTAAAGTAAATCTGGCATCATCACAATCATGACAAAAGGTTTTCCTACTAATTATTTGTCCTTCTTTTGAAATGTTTTTTGTGTTTTCCAAGCCAAATGCGAGTTGTACTGAGGTAGGCCAACCTTAGCCAGCTAGCTAGCTAGATCGCTAATATCAGCTATTCTAGCGATTGATAATGATGATCAAAATATACATAACCAGATACATAACCGTCAGTCTGTGGTCTAACTAACGGTATACTCACCACCACTGTCTGAACACACAGTGCCCAGGTATACTCACCACCACTGGGGACCAACCAATTCCAACCACCTATTCCACATGATAGGGTCCTTCAGCAGGGCACGCAAACCAATTACCATTCCAAAAAGTATTATCTTTTACCTAATGGTGACGCCCTCGAAACATCTTAAAAGGGCCCTAGAGAGCCGGGCGTTCAAGTTATCAAGTTTGTTTAAAAAAATTACTAGAGACTCAAAGCCACAAGAAGGTAGAATACATTTCAAACGTTGGTTGTTGAGAGAGGGTAAGTAGATGTAGAAACAATAGAATGTTTAGTACATTTAAAACGTTGCTTGTTGAGAGAGGGGAGGTAGATGTAGAAACAATAGAATGTAGAATACATTTAAAACGTTGGTTGTTGAGAGAGGGGAGGTAGATGTAGAAACAATAGAATGTAGAATACATTTAAAACGTTGGTTGTTGAGAGAGGGGAGGTAGATGTAGAAACAATAGAATGTAGAATACATTTAAAACGTTGCTTGTTGAGAGGGGGGAGGTAGATGTAGAAACAATAGAATGTTTAGTACATTTAAAACGTTGCTTGTTGAGAGAGGGGGGAGGTAGATGTAGAAACAATAGAATGTTTAGTACATTTAAAACGTTGCTTGTTGAGAGAGGGGAGGTAGAAGTAGAAACAATAGAATGTTTAGTCGGCTTCCTCAATAGTGGGTCCAGATGAACCACCATCTCCATGTTAAATCATCTCTATTTAACTACTCTGATGATGGCCATGCTGACGATCACCTCTGTATTTCTCTGTGGAAACAGATGTACATGATGTTAGCTGCACTTCCGCCATAACCTTTAGTACGTTCGGAGGACAACTGCTCTCCGGTGACATCCCGTCTGTTGACGTAGCGACGGTCACGGGACCTTGACGCACGCGCCACTGTCACGTAACCGATCCTCTGACACTGTGAAGACGCTGACGGACAGCTGATGGGTGTCAGTAGTCACGGTAACAGTCCTATGTGGACGTCTGTCCCGCCGTGGTGTCACCTTCTGTGTCTGTCTGATTGACAGCTTGGGGTCCCGCCCTCTGGCTTCTCTGGTGACCTCACGGACGAGGTCATTGGCAGGGAGAGTTGATTGACAGCTTGGTGCTCCAACCCTGCCCCTCTGGTGACCTCACGGACCCTCTACGTCAGGGGTGTCAAAGTCAAATGGACGGAGGGCCAAATAAAAAATTTAGCTACAAGCCGAGGGCCGGACTGTTCGAATGTTCATTGAAAAAATTTTAAATGACGCATATAGTCTAGTGAACCTAATTGAACCTACTGAAAACCTAACAAATATATTCCAATATGATCAGATAAATAAAGCAATATTTTCTTATGGCTCTGTCAGTAATCTTTAATTTTCAACAGACACAAAAGACAAATTTCCTTTATATAAAAATCCCCATAACATGAACATTAAATGAAAGAAACCGGTATTCAAGGCACCATCAGTAGCCTATATTTTCTATTTTAGCAAAAGTGGGCTAAATTTACTTCAAAGAAAAAAACAATAATAGCAATTTTCTATCATCCACTCAACTGAAATATTTTTAAAATATAATTGGATTGAAATACAATAAAATAAAATGCAAAAATCTATTAATCAAAAACAACACTTTAAGGAGAAGTAACATGCAGTGAAAACAAATATTAAACTTTAACTTTTAAACTTGAACTGAGTAAAAACTCTAAATATGTGATTGCACAGTAATGTTCACTTGTTTGAGGTTGAGGGTGATACTTGGTGGTGTCCCATCTTTTCCACAAGTTCATCAATGTTCGGGGTAAGGCTCTGAGCTGAGGAAATCCTCAGAATTGAGTGGAGGTGTTCAGCAGTAAGTCGACTTCTGTGTGATGTTTTGTTCAGGTTCATCAAAGAAAACAGTTGTTCACACAGGTATGTGCTGCCAAACATAGACAACGTTTGAGCAGCCTGGATGCGCAGCTGGGGCATTGTGTCGGGGAGGAAACGGGCGAACTCCGCAGCACCCACTGCCGCATATTTTGCCCTCAGTGCATCATTGCATTGGAGGTCAATCAACTCCATTTGGAGGTTTGGTGGTGAGCTTTCCACGTCAACAGCAAATGGGTTACCGAGCAGTTCCAACCTGCTTTTTTGTGCTTCAAAGTCAGCAAATCGGCGTCGAAAGTCAGCGGCAAGCATACCTATTTTATCAGCCAACTGTGCGCTCGGGAACGCACTGGTAGAGAGCTTCTCTTTCATGGTCTGGCAGCTGGGAAAGTGGCTCAAATTTTCTTTCCGCATCTGCGTCTCCCACAGAGTCAGTTTGGTTTTAAATGCCTTCACTGTACTGTACATATCAGAGATGACATGATCCCGACCCTGCAGCTGCAAGTTCATTGCATTCAGATGACTCGTAATGTCACACAGAAAAGCCATTTCACACAGAAACATTTCGTCTCGGAGTTGTGTTGTGTCTTTCCCTTTGCTGTCCAAGAACAGACAAATCTCCTCACGAAGCTCGAAACATCTTTGAAGCACCTTTCCCTGGCTTAGCCATCGCACCTCTGTGTGATAAGGCAAATCACCATGCTCCGTTTCTAACTCCGTCAGAAATGCCTTGAACTGGCGGTGATTCAAACCTTTGGCTCTGATAAAGTTAACTGTGCGCGTGATGATGCTCATTACATGCTCCATTTTCAAGGCTTTACCGCACAACGCTTCCTGGTGTATGATACAATGATAAGCTGTCAGCTCACCTGTCGCGTTTTCCTCTTGCATCTTTTCCCGTATCTTCGCCACCAGTCCGCTCCTGTGTCCACACATCGCAGGTGCTCCGTCGGTTGTCAAACCCACGAGTTTTTCCCAAGGCAGCTCCATCTCATTTACACATCTTGACACCTCTTCATACAAATCATGCCCCGTAGTTGTGCCATGCATAGGACGTAAAGCCAAAAACTCCTCTGTCACGCTTAGGCTGGAGTCCACTCCGCGGATGAAAATTGACAACTGGGCAATGTCAGAAATGTCGGTGCTCTCATCCACAGCCAAGGAATATGCAATGAAATCTTTTCCCTTTTTCACAAGCTGCTCTTTTAGATTGATGGACAACTGGTCTACTCTCTCGGCAATGGTGTTTCTGCTCAGACTCACATTTAAAAAGAGTTGCCTTTTTTCTGGGCAAACTTCGTCACAAACTTTAATCATGCAGTTTTTGATAAAATCCCCCTCCGTAAATGGCCGGGCTGATTTAGCGATCTCTTCTGCCAAAATAAAACTGGCCTTGACAGCAGCCTGGCCTTGTGATTTGGCTTTTTTGAACAGAGCCTGTCGAGATTTGAGGCCTCGTTTTAATTCCTCTGCCTTTTGTAGCCTTTGTTCCATGTCCATATTCTTGTTTTTGTCCGCGTGTTTCGTTTCATAATGTCGTCTCAGATTATACTCTTTCAGTACCGCCACACTTTCTCCACACAGAAGACACACAGGTTTTCCAGCTACCTCCGTGAACATATACTCCGACTCCCACCTTGTTTGAAACCCCCGGTTCTCAGTGTCCACCTTCCGTTTTGCCATTTTTGGGTATCTGAAAGTTTTTTGGGTATCTGAAAGTTAATTTTACTGTGATGCTGACGACTGCTGTGCCAATAAATATTGAAATGAAGCAGCCTACTGCTCGGTGCGTCACCGTTGCATTGTGGGAAATGTAGTATTGGTGCGTGTAAAAGATCTGCGGGCTGCCGGCTTGCTGCGGTCTGCGGGCCGGTTCTAATAATAAATCAAGATCATCCCAGGGGCCGTAAAAAACCTTCTCGCGGGCCGGATGTGGCCCGCGGGCCTTGACTCTGACATATGTGCTCTACGTCATCAGAAAACAGAAACAGGAGACTGATTCTCCAGTTGTTTTATTAAGTTAAATGTTTTGACTAGAAGGTCTTCTTCGAAGAGGAAACCTTTTGTTTTTCACGACTATTCTTTCTGTACCTTCCATCCGACAGTCGCTGTTGACCCTTTGTCTCCTAGGGACAGATGTGTCCTCTACTGTCCACTGACTAGGAAACTGTCAGTCCTCCCTCTGTTGACCCCTTGTCCCCTACTGACAGATGTGTCCTCTACTGTCCACTGACTAGGAAACTGTCAGTCCTCCCTCTGTTGACCCCTTGTCCCCTGTCCCCCAGGGACAGATGTGTCCTCTACTGTCCACTGACTAGGAAACTGTCAGTCCTGCCTCTGTTGTCCCCTGTCACCCAGGGACAGATGTGTCCTCTACTGTCCACTGACTAGGAAACTGTCAGTCCTGCCTCTGTTGACCCCTTGTCCCCTACTGACAGATGTGTCCTCTACTGTCCACTGACTAGGAAACTGTCCGTCCTGCCTCTGTTGACCCCTTGTCCCCCAGGGACAGATGTGTCCTCTACTGTCCACTGACTAGGAAACTGTCAGTCCTGCCTCTGTTGACCCCTTGTCCCCTACTGACAGATGTGTCCTCTACTGTCCACTGACTAGGAAACTGTCAGTCCTGCCTCTGTTGACCCCTTGTCCCCTAGGGACAGATGTGTCCTCTACTGTCCACTGACTAGGAAGCTGTCAGCCCTGCCTCTGTTGACCCCTTGTCCCCTACTGACAGATGTGTCCTCTACTGTCCACTGACTAGGAAACTGTCAGTCCTGCCTCTGTCCTATTACTCTGTCCTTTCAGTCCCTCTCTCTCTGTCCCAATGCCCTACTCCCTGTGGGTCCTGCATGGCTGATCCTAGAGGGACAGCGGGGCGGCCAGCCTACTGCCGGCCTGTAAATCACCCATATGTCCACTATACCCTGGGGATTACTGTCAGGCAGCAGGAAAACATCACACTACACAGACACTACAGCCACCAACCACAGGGCATATGTTCAAAGCTGTCTCTAAATGAAAGGGGCATATGTCATCGTCTTCTAATGTAGAGAGGGGAAACGAGGGGAGGGGAGAGGAGAGGAGAGGAGAGGAGAGGAGAAGAGAGGAGAGGAGAGGAGACTCCATCCCAGCCCTTTCTCACTGCCTCCATCCCAGCGACCACCACTGTCCATCCCTCCTGCTATCAGTAGTAATTAGATTTCTCCTCTCCGTGGTTTTTTTCCCCTGGGTGGCATTTGACATCCCATAATGAAATGAAGCTCTATTACCCCCCCCCCCCCCCACCCCGGGCCCGTCGCCACGGCAGCAGCAGCCAACCGCCCCCCTGCTCCTTGACAAGACGAGGAGAGATTCTGAGGGAAGCAGAGTCCGTATGTGATCGCATTCCAAATGGCACCTTATACCCTGTTCCCTACATAGTGCACTACTTGTGACCAGAGCCCTATTCCCTACATAGTGCACTACTTGTGACCAGAGCCCTATGGGATCGTACATAGGGAATAGGGTGCCATTTAGGACGTATCCTCAGTCAGCGATTCTCAATCTGCAACAAAAAAAATAAAAATCTCTCCCTCCCCTCCTCTGACAAAAAAACCCTCCTCCTCCTCTCTCTCTCTCCCCCCCAATAAACAATCTCCCTCGTCCCATCTGCCATCCCCCGCCACGAGCGCTTAGCACGCAGCGCTGGCACCGTGGCATGGTGACATCACGACAGATCTCTGGCTTTGGTGGTCTGGCCCGGGAGGGTATTAACCTGTAGCCCCCCCTGTTAAAGATCAAAGGAGGAGTTGGTCTGGCCCGGGAGGGTATTAACCTGTACCCCCCTCTGTTAAAGATCAAAGGAGGAGTTGGTCTGGCCCGGGAGGGTATTAACCTGTACCCCCCTCTGTTAAAGATCAAAGGAGGAGGTGGTCTGGCCCGGGAGGGTATTAACCTGTACCTCTGTTATAGATCAAATGAGGTGGTGGTCTGGCCCGGGAGGGTATTAACCTGTACCCCCCTCTGTTATAGATCAAAGGAGGAGGTGGTCTGGCCCGGGAGGGTATTAACCTGTACCCCCCTCTGTTATAGATCAAATGAGGTGGTGGTCTGGCCCGGGAGGGTATTAACCTGTACCCCCCTCTGTTATAGATCAAAGGAGGAGGTGGTCTGGCCCGGGAGGGTATTAACCTGTAACCCCCTCTGTTATAGATCAAAGGAGGTGGTGGTCTGGCCCGGGAGGGTATTAACCTGTACCCCCCTCTGTTATAGATCAAAGGAGGTGGTGGTCTGGCCCGGGAGGGTATTAACCTGTAACCCCTCTGTTAAAGATTGAAAAGGGTCCGGCAGTGGTAGTTAGCTGATCTCTGGCTATGGCACACACACACACACACACACACACACACACACACACACACACACACACACACACACACACACACACACACACACACACACACACACACAAAACATGTCTGCAATTAGCAGCAACACTCCTCTGTGTCAGAAGCAGGTCTGGTGTATCTGGGGGAAGCAGGAAGCAGCAGAAGGTGAATAATTGTGTACATAGATAATGTCTCTCCTGATGAGAGGATGATATCTGCACCTGCATCATTTACATACACACCTCTATCTATCTCTCCCCTCCTCAATCTCTCCCCCCTCCTCAATCTCTCCCCCCTCCTCAATCTCTCCCCCCTCCTCAATCTCTCCCCCCTCCTCAATCTCTCCCCCTCCTCAATCTCTCTCCCCCCTCCTCTATCTCTCCCCCCTCCTCTATCTCTCCCCCCTCCTCTATCTCTCCTCTATCTCTCTCCCCCCTCCTCTATCTCTCTCCCCCCTCCTCTATCTCTCCCCTCTCCTCTATCTCTCCCCTCTCCTCTATCTCTCCCCTCTCCTCTATCTCTCCCCTCTCCTCTATCTCTCCCCTCTCCTCTATCTCTCCCCTCTCCTCTATCTCTCCCCTCTCCTCTATCTCTCCTCTATCTCTTTCCCCCCTCCTCTATCTGTCTCCCCCCTCCTCTATCTCTCTCCCCCCTCCTCTATCTCTCCCCCCTCCTCTATCTCTCCCCTCTCCTCAATCTCTCCCCTCTCCTCAATCTCTGCCCCCTCCTCAATCTCTGCCCCCTCCTCAATCTCTGCCCCCTCCTCAATCTCTGCCCCCTCCTCAATCTCTGCCCCCTCCTCAATCTCTGCCCCCTCCTCAATCTCTGCCCCCTCCTCAATCTCTGCCCCCTCCTCAATCTCTGCCCCCTCCTCAATCTCTCCCCCTCCTCAATCTCTCCCCCCTCCTCAATCTCTCCCCTCCTCCTCAATCTCTCCCCCCCATCAATCTCTCCCCCCCCATCAATCTCTCCCCCTCCTCAATCTCCCCCCTCCTCAATCTCTTCCCCCTCCTCAATCTCTCCCCCTTCCTCTATCTCTCCCCCTCCTCAATCTCTCCCCCCTCCTCTATCTCTCCCCCCTCCTCTATCTCTCCCCCCTCCTCTATCTCTCCCCACTCCTCAATCTCTCCCCGCTCCTCTACCTCTCCCTCCTCCTCTATCTCTCCCTCCTCCTCTATCTCTATCTCTCTCCCCTCCTCAATCTCTCTCCCCTCCTCAATCTCTCTCCCCTCCTCAATCTCTCTCCCCTCCTCAATCTCTCTCCCCTCCTCAATCTCTCTCCCCTCCTCAATCTCTCCCCCCTCCTCAATCTCTCCCCCCTCCTCAATCTCTCCCCCCCTCCTCTATCTCTCCCCCCTCCTCTATCTCTCCCCCCTCCTCTATCTCTCCCCCCTCCTCTATCTCTCCCCCCTCCTCTATCTCTCCCCCCTCCTCAATCTCTCCCCCCTCCTCAATCTCTCCCCCCTCCTCAATCTCTCCCCCCTCCTCAATCTCTCCCCCCTCCTCAATCTCTCCCCCCTCCTCAATCTCTCCCCCCTCCTCAATCTCTCCCCGCTCCTCAATCTCTCCCCGCTCCTCAATCTCTCCCCCCTCCTCAATCTCTCCCCCCTCCTCAATCTCTCCCCCCTCCTCAATCTCTCCCCCCTCCTCAATCTCTCCCCCCTCCTCAATCTCTGCTACCTTGTATGTGTCTATGATTGCTTCCAGAACTGTGATGAATAGCTAGATGCAATTTTTTTAATTTAACAAGGCAAATCAGTTGAGAATCAAATTCTTAAATGTGTGTTGGACTCTCAGTTAAATGACACATTCCTCGAGGTAGAAATATCAAAGAAATATGATCAATGGTTCATTTGCGAGAAGACAACCTCCCGTGTTACGACATCGGCCAGTATTGAAATCTGACATGTACGAAAGATATTTTCGCGATCTAAAAGTCGTATTTCTAATAAACTTCCAGTGTAGTGAGAGTGGATTTATCACAATACTACGTGAATGGAAATAACTCAGATACACATTAGAACATGAAATGACCCAGGAAATAGATGGAACATCACTCAGAAATGCACATAAAAAAACAATATAACATTCAAAATGGGTGAGTCTTTCCTTTAACATGGGACACAGCTGAGACACACACACACACACACACACACACACACACACACACACACACACACACACACACACACACACACACACACACACACACACACACACACACACACACACACACACACACACACACACACTTTAATCTGTTCAATGAACAGCTGAGCAGAAGCTGTGAATTTTCATCACTATTAGTGACATTTTCTTACCAGTCTTTATGGTATTACTTCCTCTCTCCATCTGGCTCTTTGAGTAGGGCTGGTAAAGTGATCTCCTTTGAGTAGGGCTGGTAAGGTGGTCTCCTTTGAGTAGGACTGGTAAGGTGGTCTCCTTTGAGTAGGGCTGGTAAAGTGGTCTCCTTTGAGTAGGGCTGGTAAAGTGGTCTCCTTTGAGTAGGGCTGGTAAAGTGGTCTCCTTTGAGTAGGGCTGGTAAAGTGGTCTCCTTTGAGTAGGGCTGGTAAAGTGGTCTCCTTTGAGTAGGGCTGGTAAAGTGGTCTCCTTTGAGTAGGGCTGGTAAAGTGGTCTCCTTTGAGTAGGGCTGGTAAAGTGGTCTCCTTTGAGTAGGGCTGGTAAGGTGGTCTCCTTTGAGTAGGGCTGGTAAAGTGCTCTCCTTTGAGTAGGGCTGGTAAGGTGGCATAAACATATTCAAATTCATTGACAACAATAGTAGATATTATACTAATGAAAAAAAGATATAACAAATAAAACAAATCAATAATATCCCGTACAGAAATGTAATAATGGTCAACGCTCAGACTAATTCAACAAACGACAAGGAAAATGACTGGTTATATAATCTATTACGGATAATACATGGAGAGAAGAGTACATGTGGTTTCCTCCTTTACTGGAGGCTCCTGACTGGCTTAGCGGTCTAAAGGCACTGCATCTCAGTGCAAAAGGCGTCACTACAGTCCCCGGTTCGATTCCAGGGTGTATCACATCCGGCTGTGATTGGGAGTCCCATAGGGCTGCGCGCGATTGGCCCAGTGTCGTCCGGGTTTGGCCGGGGGTAGGCCGTCATTGTAAATAAGAATTTGTTCATAACTGACTTGCCGAGTTAAATAAAGGTTAAATTTAAAAAAGATATCATACTGTAGCTTGTGGTGAACTGGGATCTACTGTGCTGCCAACAGTACAACATCAAACCTTCCCCCAAAACAATACTAACTTTCTCTTTGTTTGATTATTCTGTGAATGTAGAACTTTTCGTTTTGAATTTGAGGCAGTAGGAGTTAATAGAGAGTAGATTAATAGAGGGTAGAGGGTAGATTAATAGAGGGTAGTTTAATAGAGGGTAGTTTAATAGAGGGTAGTTTAATAGAGGGTAGTTTAATAGAGGGTAGTTTAATAGAGAGTAGTTTAATAGAGGGTAGGTTAATAGAGGGTAGTTTAATAGAGAGTAGGTTAATAGAGGGTAGAGGGTAGATTAATAGAGGGTAGTTTAATAGAGGGTAGTTTAATAGAGGGTAGGTTAATAGAGGGTAGTTTAATAGAGAGTAGGTTAATAGAGGGTAGAGGGTAGATTAATAGAGGGTAGTTTAATAGAGAGTAGATTAATAGAGGGTAGAGGGTAGATTAATAGAGGGTAGTTTAATAGAGGGTAGTTTAATAGAGGGTAGGTTAATAGAGGGTAGTTTAATAGAGAGTAGGTTAATAGAGGGTAGAGGGTAGATTAATAGAGGGTAGTTTAATAGAGGGTAGGTTAATAGAGGGTAGTTTAATAGAGAGTAGATTAATAGAGGGTAGAGGGTAGATTAATAGAGGGTAGTTTAATAGAGGGTAGTTTAATAGAGGGTAGGTTAATAGAGGGTAGTTTAATAGAGAGTAGGTTAATAGAGGGTAGAGGGTAGATTAATAGAGGGTAGTTTAATAGAGGGCAGTTTAATAGAGGGTAGTTTAATAGAGGGTAGTTTAATAGAGGGTAGTTTAATAGAGGGTAGGTTAATAGAGGGTAGTTTAATAGAGGGTAGTTTAATAGAGGGTAGGTTAATAGAGGGTAGGTTAATAGAGGGTAGTTTAATAGAGGGTAGTTTAATAGAGGGTAGTTTAATAGAGGGTAGTTTAATAGAGGGTAGTTTAATAGAGGGTAGGTTAATAGAGGGTAGGTTAATAGAGGGTAGAGGGTAGGTTAATAGAGGGTAGATTAATAGAGGGTAGGCTAATAGAGGGTAGTTTAATAGAGGGTAGGTTAATAGAGGGTAGTTTAATAGAGGGTAGGTTAATAGAGGGTAGAGGGTAGGTTAATAGAGGGTAGATTAATAGAGGGTAGGCTAATAGAGGGTAGGTTAATAGAGGGTAGGTTAATAGAGGGTAGAGGGTAGGTTAATAGAGGGTAGTTTAATAGAGGGTAGGTTAATAGAGGGTAGTTTAATAGAGGGTAGTTTAATAGAGGGTAGTTTAATAGAGGGTAGGTTAATAGAGGGTAGTTTAATAGAGGGTAGTTTAATAGAGGGTAGGTTAATAGAGGGTAGGTTAATAGAGGGTAGGTTAATAGAGGGTAGTTTAATAGAGGGTAGTTTAATAGAGGGTAGTTTAATAGAGGGTAGTTTAATAGAGGGTAGGTTAATAGAGGGTAGTTTAATAGAGGGTAGGTTAATAGAGAGTAGGTTAATAGAGGGTAGTTTAATAGAGGGTAGTTTAATAGAGGGTAGTTTAATAGAGGGTAGAGGGTAGGTTAATAGAGGGTAGGTTAATAGAGGGTAGAGGGTAGGTTAATAGAGGGTAGGTTAATAGAGGGTAGAGGGTAGGTTAATAGAGGGTAGGTTAATAGAGGGTAGAGGGTAGGTTAATAGAGGGTAGGTTAATAGAGGGTAGGTTAATAGAGGGTAGAGGGTAGGTTAATAGAGGGTAGGTTAATAGAGGGTAGAGGGTAGGTTAATAGAGGGTAGGTTAATAGAGGGTAGAGGGTAGGTTAATAGAGGGTAGTTTAATAGAGGGTAGGTTAATAGAGGGTAGGTTAACAGAGGGTAGTTTAATAGAGGGTAGGTTAATAGAGGGTAGAGGGTAGGTTAATAGAGGGTAGGTTAATAGAGAGTAGGTTAATAGAGGGTAGGTTAATAGAGAGTAGGTTAATAGAGGGTAGAGGGTAGGTTAATAGAGGGTAGGTTAATAGAGAGTAGGTTAATAGAGGGTAGAGGGTAGGTTAATAGAGGGTAGGTTAATAGAGAGTAGGTTAATAGAGGGTAGGTTAATAGAGGGTAGAGGGTAGGTTAATAGAGGGTAGGTTAATAGAGAGTAGGTTAATAGAGGGTAGAGGGTAGGTTAATAGAGGGTAGGTTAATAGAGGGTAGGTTAACAGAGGGTAGTTTAATAGAGGGTAGGTTAATAGAGGGTAGAGGGTAGGTTAATAGAGGGTAGGTTAATAGAGAGTAGGTTAATAGAGGGTAGAGGGTAGGTTAATAGAGGGTAGGTTAATAGAGAGTAGGTTAATAGAGCGTAGAGGGTAGGTTAATAGAGGGTAGGTTAATAGAGGGTAGGTTAACAGAGGGTAGTTTAATAGAGGGTAGGTTAATAGAGGGTAGAGGGTAGGTTAATAGAGGGTAGGTTAATAGAGAGTAGGTTAATAGAGGGTAGGTTAATAGAGAGTAGGTTAATAGAGGGTAGAGGGTAGGTTAATAGAGGGTAGGTTAATAGAGGGTAGAGGGTAGGTTAATAGAGGGTAGGTTAATAGAGAGTAGTTTAATAGAGGGTAGTTTAATAGAGGGTAGGTTAATAGAGGGTAGAGGGTAGGTTAATAGAGGGTAGAGGGTAGGTTAATAGAGGGTAGGTTAATAGAGAGTAGTTTAATAGAGGGTAGAGAGTAGGTTAATAGAGGGTAGGTTAATAGAGGGTAGAGGGTAGGTTAATAGAGGGTAGGTTAATAGAGAGTAGTTTAATAGAGGGTAGAGAGTAGGTTAATAGAGGGTAGGTTAATAGAGGGTAGGTTTATAGAGGGTAGGTTAATAGAGGGTAGGTTAATAGAGGGTAGTTTAATAGAGGGTAGAGGGTAGGTTAATAGAGGGTAGTTTAATAGAGGGTAGTTTAATAGAGGGTAGGTTAATAGAGGGTAGTTTAGTAGAGGGTAGTTTAATAGAGGGTAGGTTAATAGAGGGTAGGTTAATAGAGGGTAGGTTAATAGAGGGTAGTTTAATAGAGGGTAGGTTAATAGAGGGTAGTTTAATAGAGGGTAGTTTAATAGAGGGTGGGTTAATAGAGGGTAGGTTAATAGAGAGTAGTTTAGTAGAGGGTAGGTTAATAGAGGGTAGGTTAATAGAGGGTAGTTTAATAGAGGGTAGGTTAATAGAGGGTAGGTTAATAGAGGGTAGGTTAATAGAGGGTAGATTAATAGAGGGTAGTTTAATAGAGGGTAGGTTAATAGAGGGTAGGTTAATAGAGGGTAGGTTAATAGAGGGTAGATTAATAGAGGGTAGAGGGTAGGTTAATAGAGGGTAGTTTAATAGAGGGTAGT
>NC_074675.1:4013924-4063924 GCF_029448725.1 Salvelinus fontinalis
ACATTTTCGCGATCTAAAAGTCGTATTTCTAATAAACTTCCAGTGTAGAGAGAGTGGATTTATCACAATACTACGTGAATGGAAATAACTCAGATACACATTAGAACATGAAATGACCCAGGAAATAGATGGAACATCACTCAGAAATTCACATAAAAAAAACAATATAACATTCAAAATGGGTGAGTCTTTCCTTTAACATGGGACACAGCTGAGACACACACACACACACACACACACACACACACACACACACACACACACACTTTAATCTGTTCAATGAACAGCTGAGCAGAAGCTGTGAATTTTCCTCACTATTAGTGACATTTTCTTACCGGTCTTTATGGTATTACTTCCTCTCTCCATCTAGCTCTTTGAGTAGGGCTGGTAAAGTGGTCTCCTTTGAGTAGGGCTGGTAAAGTGGCCTCCTTTGAGTAGGGCTGGTAAAGTGGTCTCCTTTGAGTAGGGCTGGTAAAGTGGCCTCCTTTGAGTAGGGCTGGTAAAGTGGTCTCCTTTGAGTAGGGCTGGTAAGGTAGTCTCCTTTGAGTAGGGCTGGTAAAGTGGTCTCCTTTGAGTAGGGCTGGTAAGGTGGTCTCCTTTGAGTAGGGCTGGTAAAGTGATTTCCTTTGAGTAGGGCTGGTAAGGTGGTCTCCTTTGAGTAGGGCTGGTAAAGTGGTCTCCTTTGAGTAGGGCTGGTAAGGTGGTCTCCTTTGAGTAGGGCTGGTAAAGTGGTCTCCTTTGAGTAGGGCTAGTAAGGTGGTCTCCTTTGAGTAGGGCTGGTAAAGTGGTCTCCTTTGAGTAGAGCTGGTAAGGTGGTCTCCTTTGAGTAGGGCTGGTAAAGTGGTCTCCTTTGAGTAGGGCTGGTAAAGTGGTCTCCTCTGAGTAGGGCTGGTAAAGTGCTCTCCTTTGAGTAGGGCTGGTAAAGTGGTCTCCTTTGAGTAGGGCTGGTAAGGTGGTCTCCTTTGAGTAGGGCTGGTAAAGTGACATAAACATATTCATATTCATTGACAACAATAGTAGATATTATACTAATGAAAAAAAGATATAACAAATAAAACACATAAATAATATCCCGTACAGAAATGTAATAATGGTCAACGCTCAGACTAATTCAACAAACGACAAGGAAAATGACTGGTTATATAATCTATTACAGATAATACATGGAGAGAAGAGTACATGTGGTTTCCTCCCTTACTGGAGGCTCCTGCGGTCTAAAGCGGTCTAAAGGCACTGCATCTCAGTGCAAAAGGCGTCACTACAGTCCCCGGTTCGATTCCAGGGTGTATCACATCCGGCTGTGATTGGGAGTCCCATAGGGCTGCGCGCGATTGGCCCAGTGTCGTCCGGGTTTGGCCGGGGGTAGGCCGTCATTGTAAATAAGAATTTGTTCATAACTGACTTGCCGAGTTAAATAAAGGTTAAATTTAAAAAAGATATCATACTGTAGCTTGTGGTGAACTGGGATCTACTGTGCTGCCAACAGTACAACATCAAACCTTCCCCCAAAACAATACTAACTTTCTCTTTGTTTGATTGTTCTGTGAATGTAGAACTTTTCGTTTTGAATTTGAGGAAGTAGGAGTTAATAGAGAGTAGATTAATAGAGGGTAGTTTAATAGAGGGTAGGTTAATAGAGGGTAGTTTAATAGAGGGTAGTTTAATAGAGGGTAGTTTAATAGAGGGTAGTTTAATAGAGGGTAGTTTAATAGAGGGTAGTTTAATAGAGGGTAGTTTAATAGAGGGTAGTTTAATAGAGGGTAGTTTAAGAGGGTAGTTTAATAGAGGGTAGGTTAATAGAGGGTAGGTTAATAGAGGGTAGGTTAATAGAGGGTAGGTTAATAGAGGGTAGGTTAATAGAGGGTAGTTTAACAGAGGGTAGAGGGTAGAGGGTAGGTTAATAGAGGGTAGGTTAATAGAGGGTAGTTTAATAGAGGGTAGAGGGTAGGTTAATAGAGGGTAGGTTAATAGAGGGTAGTTTAATAGAGGGTAGGTTAATAGAGGGTAGGTTAATAGAGGGTAGGTTAATAGAGGGTAGAGGGTAGTTTAATAGAGAGTAGGTTAATAGCTGGTAGTTTAATAGAGGGTAGGTTAATAGAGGGTAGAGGGTGGGTTAATAGAGGGTAGTTTAATAGAGGGTAGGTTAATAGAGGGTAGGTTAATAGAGGGTAGGTTAATAGAGGGTAGGTTAATAGAGGGTAGAGGGTAGGTTAATAGAGGGTAGGTTAGTAGAGGGTAGTTTAATAGAGGGTAGGTTAATAGAGGGTAGTTTAATAGAGGGTAGGTTAATAGAGGGTAGTTTAATAGAGGGTAGGTTAATAGAGGGTAGGTTAATAGAGGGTAGGTTAATAGAGGGTAGGTTAATAGAGGGTAGGTTAGTAGAGGGTAGTTTAATAGAGGATAGGTTAATAGAGGGTAGGTTAATAGAGGGTAGTTTAATAGAGGGTAGGTTAATAGAGGGTAGTTTAATAGAGGGTAGGTTAATAGAGGGTAGTTTAATAGAGGGTAGTTAAAATAGAGGGTAGGTTAATAGAGGGTAGGTTAATAGAGGGTAGTTTAATAGAGGGTAGTTTAATAGAGGGTAGTTTAATAGAGGGTAGTTTAATAGAGGGTAGTTTAATAGAGGGTAGTTTAATAGAGGGTAGGTTAATAGAGGGTAGAGGGTAGGTTAATAGAGGGTAGTTTAATAGAGGGTAGTTAAAATAGAGGGTAGTTTAATAGAGGGTAGGTTAATAGAGGGTAGAGGGTAGTTTAATAGAGGGTAGTTTAATAGAGGGTAGAGGGTATATTAATAGAGGGTAGGTTAATAGAGGGTAGGTTAATAGAGGGTAGTTTAATAGAGGGTAGTTTAATCGAGGGTAGTTTAATCGAGGGTAGTTTAATAGAGGGTAGGTTAATAGAGGGTAGGTTAATAGAGGGTAGTTTAATAGAGGGTAGGTTAATAGAGGGTAGAGGGTAGGTTAATAGAGGGTAGTTTAATAGAGGGTAGGTTAATAGAGGGTAGAGAGTAGGTTAATAGAGGGTAGTTTAATAGAGGGTAAGTTAATAGAGGGTAGGTTAATAGAGGGTAGAGGGTAGTTTAATAGAGGGTAAGTTAATAGAGGGTAGGTTAATAGAGGGTAGAGGGTAGTTTAATAGAGGGTAGGTTAATAGAGGGTAGGTTAATAGAGGGTAGAGGGTAGTTTAATAGAGGGTAGGTTAATAGAGGGTAGGTTAATAGAGGGTAGTTTAATAGAGGGTAGGTTAATAGATGGTAGAGGGTAGTTTAATAGAGGGTAGGTTAATAGAGGGTAGGTTAATAGAGGGTAGGTTAATAGAGGGTAGTTTAATAGAGGGTAGGTTAATAGATGGTAGAGGGTAGTTTAATAGAGGGTAGGTTAATAGAGGGTAGGTTAATAGAGGGTAGTTTAATAGAGGGTAGTTTAATAGAGGGTAGTTTAATAGAGGGTAGTTTAATAGAGAGTAGTTTAATAGAGGGTAGTTTAATAGAGGGTAGTTTAATAGAGGGTAGAGGGTAGAGGGTAGGTTAATAGAGGGTAGGTTAATAGAGGGTAGGTTAATAGAGGGTAGTTTAATAGAGGGTAGTTTAATAGAGGGTATGTTAATAGATGGTAGAGGGTAGTTTAATAGAGGGTAGGTTAATAGAGGGTAGTTTAATAGAGGGTAGGTTAATAGAGGGTAGAGGGTAGTTTAATAGAGGGTAGAGGGTAGGTTAATAGAGGGTAGTTTAATAGAGGGTAGGTTAATAGAGGGTAGAGGGTAGGTTAATAGAGGGTAGGTTAATAGAGGGTAGGTTAATAGAGGGTAGTTTAATAGAGGGTAGTTTAATAGAGGGTAGGTTAATAGAGGGTAGGTTAATAGAGGGTAGTTTAATAGAGGGTAGGTTAATAGAGGGTAGAGGGTAGGTTAATAGAGGGTAGGTTAATAGAGGGTAGTTTAATAGAGGGTAGGTTAATAGAGGGTAGGTTAATAGAGGGTAGGTTAATAGAGGGTAGTTTAATAGAGGGTAGTTTAATAGAGGGTAGGTTAATAGAGGGTAGTTTAATAGATGATAGGTTAATAGAGGGTAGGTTAATAGAGGGTAGAGGGTAGGTTAATAGAGGGTAGGTTAATAGAGGGTAGAGGGTAGGTTAATAGAGGGTAGGTTAATAGAGGGTAGGTTAATAGAGGGTAGAGGGTAGTTTAATAGAGGGTAGGTTAATAGAGGGTAGGTTAATAGAGGGTAGGTTAATAGAGGGTAGAGGGTAGTTTAATAGAGGGTAGGTTAATAGAGGGTAGGTTAATAGAGGGTAGGTTAATAGAGGGTAGAGGGTAGGTTAATAGAGGGTAGTTTAATAGAGGGTAGTTTAATAGAGGGTAGGTTAATAGAGGGTAGGTTAATAGAGGGTAGGTTAATAGAGGGTAGGTTAATAGAGGGTAGTTTAATAGAGGGTAGGTTAATAGAGGGTAGGTTAATATAGGGTAGGTTAATAGAGGGTAGGTTAATAGAGGGTAGGTTAATAGAGGGTAGAGGGTAGGTTAATAGAGGGTAGGTTAATAGAGGGTAGTTTAATAGAGGGTAGTTTAATAGAGGGTAGGTTAATAGAGGCAAGGTTAATAGAGGGTAGGTTAATAGAGGGTAGTTTAATAGAGGGTAGTTTAATAGAGGGTAGTTTAATAGAGGGTAGGTTAATAGAGGGTAGAGGGTAGGTTAATAGAGGGTAGGTTAATAGAGGGTAGTTTAATAGAGGGTAGTTTAATAGAGGGTAGGTTAATAGAGGGTAGGTTAATAGAGGGTAGTTTAATAGAGGGTAGTTTAATAGAGGGTAGGTTAATAGAGGGTAGGTTAATAGTGGGTAGGTTAATAGAGGGTAGGTTAATAGAGGGTAGTTTAATAGAGGGTAGGTTAATAGAGGGTAGAGGGTAGTTTAATAGAGGGTAGTTTAATAGAGGGTAGGTTAATAGAGGGTAGTTTAATAGAGGGTAGGTTAATAGAGGGTAGGTTAATAGAGGGTAGGTTAATAGAGGGTAGTTTAATAGAGGGTAGTTTAATAGAGGGTAGGTTAATAGAGGGTAGGTTAATAGAGGGTAGTTTAATAGAGGGTAGTTTAATAGAGGGTAGAGGGTAGTTTAATAGAGGGTAGTTTAATAGAGGGTAGGTTAATAGAGGGTAGTTTAATAGAGGGTAGGTTAATAGAGGGTAGGTTAATAGAGGGTAGGTTAATAGAGGGTAGGTTAATAGAGGGTAGTTTAATAGAGGGTAGTTTAATAGAGGGTAGGTTAATAGAGGGTAGGTTAATAGAGGGTAGGTTAATAGAGGGTAGGTTAATAGAGGGTAGTTTAATAGAGGGTAGGTTAATAGAGGGTAGAGAGTAGTTTAATAGAGGGTAGTTTAATAGAGGGTAGGTTAATAGAGGGTAGGTTAATAGAGAGTAGGTTAATAGAGGGTAGGTTAATATAGGGTAGTTTAATAGAGGGTAGTTTAATAGAGGGTAGATTAATAGAGGGTAGGTTAATAGAGGGTAGAGGGTAGTTTAATAGAGGGTAGTTTAATAGAGGGTAGGTTAATAGAGGGTAGAGGGTAGGTTACTAGAGGGTAGGTTACTAGAGGGTAGGTTAATAGAGGGTAGTTTAATAGAGGGTAGTTTAATAGAGGGTAGTTTAATAGAGGATAGAGGGTAGTTTAATAGAGGGTAGATTAATAGAGGGTAGGTTAATAGAGGGTAGAGGGTAGTTTAATAGAGGGTAGTTTAATAGAGGGTAGGTTAATAGAGGGTAGAGGGTAGGTTACTAGAGGGTAGGTTAATAGAGGGTAGGTTAATAGAGGGTAGTTTAATAGAGGGTAGGTTAATAGAGGGTAGGTTACTAGAGGGTAGGTTACTAGAGGGTAGGTTAATAGAGGGTAGTTTAATAGAGGGTAGTTTAATAGAGGGTAGTTTAATAGAGGATAGAGGGTAGTTTAATAGAGGGTAGATTAATAGAGGGTAGGTTAATAGAGGGTAGAGGGTAGTTTAATAGAGGGTAGTTTAATAGAGGGTAGGTTAATAGAGGGTAGAGGGTAGGTTAATAGAGGGTAGGTTAATAGAGGGTAGGTTAATAGAGGGTAGTTTAATAGAGGGTAGGTTAATAGAGGGTAGGTTAATAGAGGGTAGTTTAATAGAGGGTAGTTTAATAGAGGGTAGGTTAATAGAGGGTAGGTTAATAGAGGGTAGTTTAATAGAGGGTAGTTTAATAGAGGGTAGTTTAATAGAGGGTAGGTTAATAGAGGGTAGGTTAATAGAGGGTAGTTTAATAGAGGGTAGGTTAATAGAGGGTAGTTTAATAGAGGGTAGTTTAATAGAGGGTAGGTTAATAGAGGGTAGGTTAATAGAGGGTAGGTTAATAGAGGGTAGTTTAATAGAGGGTAGAGGGTAGGTTAATAGAGGGTAGTTTAATAGAGGGTAGTTTAATAGAGGGTAGTTTAATAGAGGGTAGAGGGTAGTTTAATAGAGGGTAGTTTAATATAGGGTAGGTTAATAGAGGGTAGGTTAATAGAGAGTAGGTTAATAGAGGGTAGTTTAATAGAGGGTAGAGGGTAGGTTAATAGAGGGTAGTTTAATAGAGGGTAGGTTAATAGAGGGTAGAGGGTAGGTTAATAGAGGGTAGTTTAATAGAGGGTAGAGGGTAGGTTAATAGAGGGTAGTTTAATAGAGGGTAGGTTAATAGAGGGTAGTTTAATAGAGGGTAGTTTAATAGAGGGTAGGTTAATAGAGGGTAGAGGGTAGGTTAATAGAGGGTAGTTTAATATAGGGTAGGTTAATAGAGGGTAGAGGGTAGGTTAATAGAGGGTAGGTTAATAGAGGGTAGAGGGTAGGTTAATAGAGGGTAGTTTAATAGAGGGTAGGTTAATAGAGGGTAGTTTAATAGAGGGTAGGTTAATAGAGGGTAGGTTAATAGAGGGTAGTTTAATAGAGGGTAGGTTAATAGAGGGTAGAGGGTAGTTTAATAGAGGGTAGTTTAATAGAGGGTAGGTTAATAGAGGGTAGAGGGTAGTTTAATAGAGGGTAGTTTAATAGAGGGTAGGTTAATAGAGGGTAGTTTAATAGAGGGTAGTTTAATAGAGGGTAGGTTAATAGAGGGTAGTTTAATAGAGGGTAGTTTAATAGAGGGTAGGTTAATAGAGGGTAGGTTAATAGAGGGTAGTTTAATAGAGGGTAGGTTAATAGAGGGTAGAGGGTAGGTTAATAGAGGGTAGGTTAATAGAGGGTAGGTTAATAGAGGGTAGAGGGTAGGTTAATAGAGGGTAGTTTAATAGAGGGTAGGTTAATAGAGGGTAGTTTAATAGAGGGTAGGTTAATAGAGGGTAGTTTAATAGAGGGTAGGTTAATAGAGGGTAGTTTAATAGAGGGTAGAGGGTAGGTTAATAGAGGGTAGTTTAATAGAGGGTAGTTTAATAGAGGGTAGTTTAATAGAGGGTAGAGGGTAGGTTAATAGAGGGTAGGTTAATAGAGGGTAGTTTAATAGAGGGTAGTTTAATAGAGGGTAGTTTAATAGAGGGTAGAGGGTAGTTTAATAGAGGGTAGTTTAATATAGGGTAGGTTAATAGAGGGTAGAGGGTAGGTTACTAGAGGGTAGGTTACTAGAGGGTAGGTTAATAGAGGGTAGTTTAATAGAGGGTAGTTTAATAGAGGGTAGTTTAATAGAGGGTAGAGGGTAGTTTAATAGAGGGTAGTTTAATAGAGGGTAGGTTAATAGAGGGTAGAGGGTAGTTTAATAGAGGGTAGTTTAATAGAGGGTAGGTTAATAGAGGGTAGAGGGTAGGTTAATAGAGGGTAGGTTAATAGAGGGTAGTTTAATAGAGGGTAGTTTAATAGAGGGTAGTTTAATAGAGGGTAGTTTAATAGAGGGTAGAGGGTAGTTTAATAGAGGGTAGTTTAATAGAGGGTAGGTTAATAGAGGGTAGGTTAATAGAGGGTAGGTTAATAGAGGGTAGGTTAATAGAGGGTAGTTTAATAGAGGGTAGTTTAATAGAGGGTAGTTTAATAGAGGGTAGGTTAATAGAGGGTAGGTTAATAGAGGGTAGTTTAATAGAGGGTAGGTTAATAGAGGGTAGTTTAATAGAGGGTAGTTTAATAGAGGGTAGGTTAATAGAGGGTAGTTTAATAGAGGGTAGTTTAATAGAGGGTAGGTTAATAGAGGGTAGGTTAATAGAGGGTAGTTTAATAGAGGGTAGTTTAATAGAGGGTAGTTTAATAGAGGGTAGGTTAATAGAGGGTAGGTTAATAGAGGGTAGTTTAATAGAGAGTAGGTTAATAGAGGGTAGTTTAATAGAGGGTAGTTTAATAGAGGGTAGGTTAATAGAGGGTAGGTTAATAGAGGGTAGGTTAATAGAGGGTAGTTTAATAGAGGGTAGAGGGTAGGTTAATAGAGGGTAGTTTAATAGAGGGTAGTTTAATAGAGGGTAGGTTAATAGAGGGTAGGTTAATAGAGGGTAGAGGGTAGGTTAATAGAGGGTAGGTTAATAGAGGGTAGTTTAATAGAGGGTAGAGGGTAGGTTAATAGAGGGTAGTTTAATAGAGGGTCGTTTAATAGAGGGTCGTTTAATAGAGGGTAGTTTAATAGAGGGTAGTTTAATAGAGGGTAGGTTAATAGAGGGTAGGTTAATAGAGGGTAGTTTAATAGAGGGTAGGTTAATAGAGGGTAGGTTAATAGAGGGTAGGTTAATAGAGGGTAGGTTAATAGAGGGTAGGTTAATAGAGGGTAGAGGGTAGGTTAATAGAGGGTAGTTTAATAGAGGGTAGGTTAATAGAGGGTAGGTTAATAGAGGGTAGTTTAATAGAGGGTAGTTTAATAGAGGGTAGTTTAATAGAGGGTAGGTTAATAGAGGGTAGGTTAATAGAGGGTAGGTTAATAGAGGGTAGAGGGTAGGTTAATAGAGGGTAGTTTAATAGAGGGTAGGTTAATAGAGGGTAGGTTAATAGAGGGTAGAGGGTAGGTTAATAGAGGGTAGGTTAATAGAGGGTAAATTAATAGAGGGTAGGTTAATAGAGGGTAGTTTAATAGAGGGTAGGTTAATAGAGGGTAGGTTAATAGAGGGTAGGTTAATAGTGGATAGGTTAATAGAGGGTAGTTTAATAGAGGGTAGTTTAATAGAGGGTAGTTTAATAGAGGGTAGTTTAATAGAGGGTAGGTTAATAGAGGGTAGGTTAATAGAGGGTAAATTAATAGAGGGTAGGTTAATAGAGGGTAGGTTAATAGTGGATAGGTTAATAGAGGGTAGTTTAATAGAGGGTAGTTTAATAGAGGGTAGTTTAATAGAGGGTAGGTTAATAGAGGGTAGTTTAATAGAGGGTAGGTTAATAGAGGGTAGTTTAATAGAGGGTAGGTTAATAGAGGGTAGTTTAATAGATTGTAGGTTAATAGAGGGTAGTTTAATAGAGGGTAGTTTAATAGAGGGTAGGTTAATAGAGGGTAGTTTAATAGAGGGTAGTTTAATAGAGGGTAGGTTAATAGAGGGTAGGTTAATAGAGGGTAGGTTAATAGAGGGTAAATTAATAGAGGGTAGGTTAATAGAGGGTAGGTTAATAGTGGATAGGTTAATAGAGGGTAGTTTAATAGAGGGTAGTTTAATAGAGGGTAGGTTAATAGAGGGTAGGTTAATAGAGGGTAGTTTAATAGAGGGTAGGTTAATAAAGGGTAGTTTAATAGAGGGTAGGTTAATAGAGGGTAGTTTAATAGAGGGTAGGTTAATAGAGGGTAGGTTAATAGAGGGTAGAGGGTAGTTTAATAGAGGGTAGTTTAATAGAGGGTAGGTTAATAGAGGGTAGGTTAATAGAGGGTAGGTTAATAGAGGGTAGGTTAATAGAGGGTAGGTTAATAGAGGGTAGTTTAATAGAGGGTGGGTTAATAGAGGGTAGGTTAATAGAGGGTAGGTTAATAGAGGGTAGGTTAATAGAGGGTAGAGGGTAGGTTAATAGAGGGTAGTTTAATAGAGGGTAGAGGGTAGGTTAATTGAGGGTAGGTTAATAGAGGGTAGTTTAATAGAGGGTAGGTTAATAGAGGGTAGTTTAATAGAGGGTAGGTTAATAGAGGGTAGTTTAATAGAGGGTAGTTTAATAGAGGGTAGGTTAATAGAGGGTAGTTTAAGAGGGTAGTTTAATAGAGGGTAGGTTAATAGAGGGTAGGTTAATAGAGGGTAGGTTAATAGAGGGTAAATTAATAGAGGGTAGGTTAATAGAGGGTAGGTTAATAGAGGGTAGGTTAATAGAGGGTAGTTTAATAGAGGGTAGGTTAATAGAGGGTAGGTTAATAGAGGGTAGGTTAATAGAGGGTAGTTTAATAGAGGGTAGGTTAATAGAGGGTAGGTTAATAGAGGGTAGTTTAATAGAGGGTAGGTTAATAGAGGGTAGGTTAATATAGGGTAGGTTAATATAGGGTAGGTAAATAGAGGGTAGGTTAATAGAGGGTAGGTTAATAGAGGGTAGAGGGTAGTTTAATAGAGGGTAGTTTAATAGAGGGTAGGTTAATAGAGGGTAGGTTAATAGAGGGTAAATTAATAGAGGGTAGGTTAATAGAGGGTAGGTTAATAGTGGATAGGTTAATAGAGGGTAGTTTAATAGAGGGTAGTTTAATAGAGGTTAGGTTAATAGAGGGTAGGTTAATAGAGGGTAGTTTAATAGAGGGTAGGTTAATAGAGGGTAGGTTAATATAGGGTAGGTTAATATAGGGTAGGTAAATAGAGGGTAGGTTAATAGAGGGTAGGTTAATAGAGGGTAGAGGGTAGTTTAATAGAGGGTAGTTTAATAGAGGGTAGGTTAATAGAGGGTAGGTTAATAGAGGGTAGTTTAATAGAGGGTAGGTTAATAGAGGGTAGTTTAATAGAGGGTAGGTTAATAGAGGGTAGGTTAATAGAGGGTAGGTTAATAGAGGGTAGGTTAATAGAGGGTAGGTTAATAGAGGGTAGTTTAATAGAGGGTAGGTTAATAGAGGGTAGGTTAATAGAGGGTAGGTTAATAGAGAGTAGGTTAATAGAGGGTAGAGGGTAGGTTAATAGAGGGTAGTTTAATAGAGGGTAGAGGGTAGGTTAATGAGGGTAGGTTAATAGAGGGTAGTTTAATAGAGGGTAGGTTAATAGAGGGTAGTTTAATAGAGGGTAGGTTAATAGAGGGTAGTTTAATAGAGGGTAGTTTAATAGAGGGTAGGTTAATAGAGGGTAGTTTAAGAGGGTAGTTTAATAGAGGGTAGGTTAATAGAGGGTAGGTTAATAGAGGGTAGGTTAATAGAGGGTAAATTAATAGAGGGTAGGTTAATAGAGGGTAGGTTAATAGAGGGTAGGTTAATAGAGGGTAGTTTAATAGAGGGTAGGTTAATAGAGGGTAGGTTAATAGAGGGTAGGTTAATAGAGGGTAGTTTAATAGAGGGTAGGTTAATAGAGGGTAGGTTAATAGAGGGTAGTTTAATAGAGGGTAGGTTAATAGAGGGTAGGTTAATATAGGGTAGGTTAATAGAGGGTAGGTTAATAGAGGGTAGGTTAATAGAGGGTAGGTTAATAGAGGGTAGAGGGTAGTTTAATAGAGGGTAGTTTAATAGAGGGTAGGTTAATAGAGGGTAGGTTAATAGAGGGTAAATTAATAGAGGGTAGGTTAATAGAGGGTAGGTTAATAGTGGATAGGTTAATAGAGGGTAGTTTAATAGAGGGTAGTTTAATAGAGGTTAGGTTAATAGAGGGTAGGTTAATAGAGGGTAGTTTAATAGAGGGTAGGTTAATAGAGGGTAGGTTAATATAGGGTAGGTTAATATAGGGTAGGTAAATAGAGGGTAGGTTAATAGAGGGTAGGTTAATAGAGGGTAGAGGGTAGTTTAATAGAGGGTAGTTTAATAGAGGGTAGGTTAATAGAGGGTAGGTTAATAGAGGGTAGTTTAATAGAGGGTAGGTTAATAGAGGGTAGTTTAATAGAGGGTAGGTTAATAGAGGGTAGTTTAATAGAGGGTAGGTTAATAGAGGGTAGGTTAATAGAGGGTAGAGGGTAGTTTAATAGAGGGTAGTTTAATAGAGGGTAGGTTAATAGAGGGTAGGTTAATAGAGGGTAGTTTAATAGAGGGTAGGTTAATAGAGGGTAGGTTAATAGAGGGTAGGTTAATAGAGGGTAGTTTAATAGAGGGTGGGTTAATAGAGGGTAGGTTAATAGAGGGTAGGTTAATAGAGGGTAGGTTAATAGAGGGTAGAGGGTAGGTTAATAGAGGGTAGTTTAATAGAGGGTAGAGGGTAGGTTAATAGAGGGTAGTTTAATAGAGGGTTAGAGGGTAGGTTAATAGAGGGTAGGTTAATAGAGGGTAGGTTAATAGAGGGTAGTTTAATAGAGGGTAGGTTAATAGAGGGTAGTTTAATAGAGGGTAGAGGGTAGGTTAATAGAGGGTAGTTTAATAGAGGGTAGGTTAATAGAGGGTAGGTTAATAGAGGGTAGGTTAATAGAGGGTAGTTTAATAGAGGGTAGTTTAATAGAGGGTAGGTTAATAGAGGGTAGAGGGTAGGTTAATAGAGGGTAGGTTAATAGAGGGTAGAGGGTAGTTTAATAGAGGGTAGTTTAATAGAAGGTAGTTTAATAGAGGGTAGAGGGTAGGTTAATAGAGGGTAGTTTAATATAGGGTAGGTTAATAGAGGGTAGAGGGTAGGTTAATAGAGGGTAGGTTAATAGAGGGTAGGTTAATATAGGGTAGGTTAATAGAGGGTAGGTTAATAGAGGGTAGAGGGTAGTTTAATAGAGGGTAGTTTAATAGAGGGTAGGTTAATAGAGGGTAGGTTAATAGAGGGTAGTTTAATAGAGGGTAGGTTAATAGAGGGTAGGTTAATAGAGGGTAGGTTAATAGAGGGTAGTTTAATAGAGGGTAGGTTAATAGAGGGTAGGTTAATAGAGGGTAGAGGGTAGGTTAATAGAGGGTAGGTTAATAGAGGGTAGAGGGTAGTTTAATAGAGGGTAGGTTAATAGAGGGTAGAGGGTAGTTTAATAGAGGGTAGGTTAATAGAGGGTAGTTTAATAGAGGGTAGGTTAATAGAGGGTAGGTTAATAGAGGGTAGAGGGTAGGTTAATAGAGGGTAGGTTAATAGAGGGTAGTTTAATAGAGGGTAGGTTAATAGAGGGTAGAGGGTAGGTTAATAGAGGGTAGTTTAATAGAGGGTAGAGGGTAGGTTAATTGAGGGTAGGTTAATAGAGGGTAGTTTAATAGAGGGTAGGTTAATAGAGGGTAGTTTAATAGAGGGTAGGTTAATAGAGGGTAGTTTAATAGAGGGTAGTTTAATAGAGGGTAGGTTAATAGAGGGTAGTTTAAGAGGGTAGTTTAATAGAGGGTAGGTTAATAGAGGGTAGGTTAATAGAGGGTAGGTTAATAGAGGGTAGGTTAATAGAGGGTAGGTTAATAGTGGATAGGTTAATAGAGGGTAGTTTAATAGAGGGTAGTTTAATAGAGGGTAGGTTAATAGAGGGTAGGTTAATAGAGGGTAGTTTAATAGAGGGTAGGTTAATAGAGGGTAGGTTAATATAGGGTAGGTTAATCTAGGGTAGGTTAATAGAGGGTAGGTTAATAGAGGGTAGGTTAATAGAGGGTAGGTTAATAGAGGGTAGGTTAATAGAGGGTAGGTTAATAGTGGATAGGTTAATAGAGGGTAGTTTAATAGAGGGTAGTTTAATAGAGGGTAGGTTAATAGAGGGTAGGTTAATAGAGGGTAGGTTAATAGAGGGTAGTTTAATAGAGGGTAGGTTAATAGAGGGTAGGTTAATAGAGGGTAGGTTAATAGAGGGTAGGTTAATAGAGGGTAGAGGGTAGGTTAATAGAGGGTAGTTTAATAGAGGGTAGAGGGTAGGTTAATAGAGGGTAGGTTAATAGAGGGTAGTTTAATAGAGGGTAGGTTAATAGAGGGTAGTTTAATAGAGGGTAGGTTAATAGAGGGTAGTTTAATAGAGGGTAGTTTAATAGAGGGTAGGTTAATAGAGGGTAGTTTAAGAGGGTAGTTTAATAGAGGGTAGGTTAATAGAGGGTAGGTTAATAGAGGGTAAATTAATAGAGGGTAGGTTAATAGAGGGTAGGTTAATAGTGGATAGGTTAATAGAGGGTAGTTTAATAGAGGGTAGTTTAATAGAGGGTAGGTTAATAGAGGGTAGGTTAATAGAGGGTAGTTTAATAGAGGGTAGGTTAATAGAGGGTAGGTTAATATAGGGTAGGTTAATATAGGGTAGGTAAATAGAGGGTAGGTTAATAGAGGGTAGGTTAATAGAGGGTAGAGGGTAGTTTAATAGAGGGTAGTTTAATAGAGGGTAGGTTAATAGAGGGTAGGTTAATAGAGGGTAGTTTAATAGAGGGTAGGTTAATAGAGGGTAGTTTAATAGAGGGTAGGTTAATAGAGGGTAGTTTAATAGAGGGTAGGTTAATAGAGGGTAGGTTAATAGAGGGTAGAGGGTAGTTTAATAGAGGGTAGTTTAATAGAGGGTAGGTTAATAGAGGGTAGGTTAATAGAGGGTAGTTTAATAGAGGGTAGGTTAATAGAGGGTAGGTTAATAGAGGGTAGGTTAATAGAGGGTAGTTTAATAGAGGGTGGGTTAATAGAGGGTAGGTTAATAGAGGGTAGGTTAATAGAGGGTAGGTTAATAGAGGGTAGAGGGTAGGTTAATAGAGGGTAGTTTAATAGAGGGTAGAGGGTAGGTTAATTGAGGGTAGGTTAATAGAGGGTAGGTTAATAGAGGGTAGGTTAATAGAGGGTAGGTTAATAGAGGGTAGGTAAATAGAGGGTAGTTTAATAGAGGGTAGGTTAATAGAGGGTAGTTTAATAGAGGGTAGAGGGTAGGTTAATAGAGGGTAGTTTAATAGAGGGTAGGTTAATAGAGGGTAGGTTAATAGAGGGTAGGTTAATAGAGGGTAGTTTAATAGAGGGTAGTTTAATAGAGGGTAGGTTAATAGAGGGTAGAGGGTAGGTTAATAGAGGGTAGGTTAATAGACGGTAGGTTAATAGAGGGTAGAGGGTAGTTTAATAGAGGGTAGTTTAATAGAAGGTAGTTTAATAGAGGGTAGAGGGTAGGTTAATAGAGGGTAGTTTAATATAGGGTAGGTTAATAGAGGGTAGAGGGTAGGTTAATAGAGGGTAGGTTAATAGAGGGTAGGTTAATAGAGGGTAGGTTAATAGAGGGTAGGTTAATAGAGGGTAGGTTAATAGAGGGTAGAGGGTAGTTTAATAGAGGGTAGTTTAATAGAGGGTAGGTTAATAGAGGGTAGGTTAATAGAGGGTAGTTTAATAGAGGGTAGGTTAATAGAGGGTAGGTTAATCGAGGGTAGGTTAATAGAGGGTAGTTTAATAGAGGGTAGGTTAATAGAGGGTAGGTTAATAGAGGGTAGAGGGTAGGTTAATAGAGGGTAGGTTAATAGAGGGTAGAGGGTAGTTTAATAGAGGGTAGGTTAATAGAGGGTAGAGGGTAGTTTAATAGAGGGTAGGTTAATAGAGGGTAGTTTAATAGAGGGTAGGTTAATAGAGGGTAGGTTAATAGAGGGTAGAGGGTAGGTTAATAGAGGGTAGGTTAATAGAGGGTAGTTTAATAGAGGGTAGGTTAATAGAGGGTAGAGGGTAGGTTAATAGAGGGTAGTTTAATAGAGGGTAGAGGGTAGGTTAATTGAGGGTAGGTTAATAGAGGGTAGTTTAATAGAGGGTAGGTTAATAGAGGGTAGTTTAATAGAGGGTAGGTTAATAGAGGGTAGTTTAATAGAGGGTAGTTTAATAGAGGGTAGGTTAATAGAGGGTAGTTTAAGAGGGTAGTTTAATAGAGGGTAGGTTAATAGAGGGTAGGTTAATAGAGGGTAGGTTAATAGAGGGTAAATTAATAGAGGGTAGGTTAATAGAGGGTAGGTTAATAGTGGATAGGTTAATAGAGGGTAGTTTAATAGAGGGTAGTTTAATAGAGGGTAGGTTAATAGAGGGTAGGTTAATAGAGGGTAGTTTAATAGAGGGTAGGTTAATAGAGGGTAGGTTAATATAGGGTAGGTTAATATAGGGTAGGTTAATAGAGGGTAGGTTAATAGAGGGTAGGTTAATAGAGGGTAAATTAATAGAGGGTAGGTTAATAGAGGGTAGGTTAATAGTGGATAGGTTAATAGAGGGTAGTTTAATAGAGGGTAGTTTAATAGAGGGTAGGTTAATAGAGGGTAGGTTAATAGAGGGTAGTTTAATAGAGGGTAGGTTAATAGAGGGTAGTTTAATAGAGGGTAGGTTAATAGAGGGTAGTTTAATAGAGGGTAGGTTAATAGAGGGTAGGTTAATAGAGGGTAGAGGGTAGTTTAATAGAGGGTAGTTTAATAGAGGGTAGGTTAATAGAGGGTAGGTTAATAGAGGGTAGGTTAATAGAGGGTAGGTTAATAGAGGGTAGGTTAATAGAGGGTAGTTTAATAGAGGGTGGGTTAATAGAGGGTAGGTTAATAGAGGGTAGGTTAATAGAGGGTAGGTTAATAGAGGGTAGAGGGTAGGTTAATAGAGGGTAGTTTAATAGAGGGTAGAGGGTAGGTTAATTGAGGGTAGGTTAATAGAGGGTAGTTTAATAGAGGGTAGGTTAATAGAGGGTAGTTTAATAGAGGGCCTCCCGGGTGGCGCAGTGGTCTAGGGCACTGCATCGCAGTGCTAGCTGCGCCACCAGAGTCTCTGGGTTCGCGCCCAGGCTGGGCTGGGTTCGCGCCCAGGCTCTGTCGCAGCCGGCCGCAACCGGGAGGTCCGTGGGGCGACGCACAATTGGCATAGCGTCGTCCGGGTTAGGGAGGGTTTGGCCGGTAGGGATATCCTTGTCTCAGTATGTAAAAATGTAATAAAATGTATGCACTCTACTGTAAGTCGCTCTGGATAAGAGCGTCTGCTAAATGACTAAAATGTAATGTAAATGTAGAGGGTAGAGGGTAGGTTAATAGAGGGTAGTTTAATAGAGGGTAGAGGGTAGGTTAATAGAGGGTAGGTTAATAGAGGGTAGGTTAATAGAGGGTAGGTTAATAGAGGGTAGGTTAATAGAGGGTAGGTTAATAGAGGGTAGTTTAATAGAGGGTAGGTTAATAGAGGGTAGTTTAATAGAGGGTAGAGGGTAGGTTAATAGAGGGTAGTTTAATAGAGGGTAGGTTAATAGAGGGTAGGTTAATAGAGGGTAGGTTAATAGAGGGTAGTTTAATAGAGGGTAGTTTAATAGAGGGTAGGTTAATAGAGGGTAGAGGGTAGGTTAATAGAGGGTAGGTTAATAGAGGGTAGGTTAATAGAGGGTAGAGGGTAGTTTAATAGAGGGTAGTTTAATAGAAGGTAGTTTAATAGAGGGTAGAGGGTAGGTTAATAGAGGGTAGTTTAATATAGGGTAGGTTAATAGAGGGTAGAGGGTAGGTTAATAGAGGGTAGGTTAATAGAGGGTAGGTTAATATAGGGTAGGTTAATAGAGGGTAGGTTAATAGAGGGTAGGTTAATAGAGGGTAGAGGGTAGTTTAATAGAGGGTAGTTTAATAGAGGGTAGGTTAATAGAGGGTAGGTTAATAGAGGGTAGTTTAATAGAGGGTAGGTTAATAGAGGGTAGTTTAATAGAGGGTAGGTTAATAGAGGGTAGTTTAATAGAGGGTAGGTTAATAGAGGGTAGGTTAATAGAGGGTAGAGGGTAGGTTAATAGAGGGTAGGTTAATAGAGGGTAGAGGGTAGTTTAATAGAGGGTAGGTTAATAGAGGGTAGAGGGTAGTTTAATAGAGGGTAGGTTAATAGAGGGTAGTTTAATAGAGGGTAGGTTAATAGAGGGTAGGTTAATAGAGGGTAGAGGGTAGGTTAATAGAGGGTAGGTTAATAGAGGGTAGTTTAATAGAGGGTAGGTTAATAGAGGGTAGGTTAATAGAGGGTAGGTTAATAGAGGGTAGGTTAATAGAGGGTAGGTTAATAGAGGGTAGTTTAATAGAGGGTGGGTTAATAGAGGGTAGGTTAATAGAGGGTAGGTTAATAGAGGGTAGGTTAATAGAGGGTAGTTTAATAGAGGGTAGGTTAATAGAGGGTAGTTTAATAGAGGGTAGGTTAATAGAGGGTAGGTTAATAGACGGTAGGTTAATAGAGGGTAGTTTAATAGAGGGTAGTTTAATAGAGGGTAGGTTAATAGAGGGTAGAGGGTAGGTTAATAGAGGGTAGGTTAATAGAGGGTAGAGGGTAGGTTAATAGAGGGTAGGTTAATAGAGGGTAGGTTAATAGAGGGTAGGTTAATAGAGGGTAGGTTAATAGAGGGTAGGTTAATAGAGGGTAGAGGGTAGTTTAATAGAGGGTAGGTTAATAGAGGGTAGGTTAATAGAGGGTAGTTTAATAGAGGGTAGGTTAATAGAGGGTAGGTTAATAGAGGGTAGGTTAATAGAGGGTAGTTTAATAGAGGGTAGTTTAATAGAGGGTAGGTTAATAGAGGGTAGGTTAATAGAGGGTAGGTTAATAGAGGGTAGGTTAATAGAGGGTAGGTTAATAGAGGGTAGGTTAATAGAGGGTAGGTTAATAGAGGGTAGAGGGTAGTTTAATAGAGGGTAGGTTAATAGAGGGTAGGTTAATAGAGGGTAGTTTAATAGAGGGTAGGTTAATAGAGGGTAGGTTAATAGAGGGTAGGTTAATAGAGGGTAGTTTAATAGAGGGTAGTTTAATAGAGGGTAGGTTAATAGAGGGTAGGTTAATAGAGGGTAGGTTAATAGAGGGTAGTTTAATAGAGGGTAGTTTAATAGAAGGTAGTTTAATAGAGGGTAGAGGGTAGGTTAATAGAGGGTAGTTTAATATAGGGTAGGTTAATAGAGGGTAGAGGGTAGGTTAATAGAGGGTAGGTTAATAGAGGGTAGAGGGTAGGTTAATAGAGGGTAGTTTAATAGAGGGTAGGTTAATAGAGGGTAGTTTAATAGAGGGTAGGTTAATAGAGGGTAGGTTAATAGAGGGTAGTTTAATAGAGGGTAGGTTAATAGAGGGTAGAGGGTAGTTTAATAGAGGGTAGTTTAATAGAGGGTAGGTTAATAGAGGGTAGAGGGTAGTTTAATAGAGGGTAGTTTAATAGAGGGTAGGTTAATAGAGGGTAGTTTAATAGAGGGTAGGTTAATAGAGGGTAGTTTAATCGAGGGTAGTTTAATAGAGGGTAGGTTAATAGAGGGTAGGTTAATAGAGGGTAGTTTAATAGAGGGTAGGTTAATAGAGGGTACAATCACTTTCAATAGATGATACAATGTCAATATTCTCTGCTCTCTCTCTCTCTCTCTCTCTCTCTCTCTCTCTCTCTCTCTCTCTCTCTCCCCTCACAGCATCTCCCTCTCTGCCCCTCTCTCTGCCCCTCTCTCTGCCCCCTCACAGTCTCTCTCGGTCCCTGCCCCTCTCTCTGCCCCCTCTCTGCCCCCTCACAGTCTCTCTCTGTCCCTGCCCCTCTCTCTGCCCCCTCTCTGACACCTCACAGTTTCTCTCTCTCCATGCCCCTCTCTCTCTGCCCCCTCTGCCACCTCACAGTATCTCTCTCTCCATGCCCCTCTCTCTCTGCCCCCTCTCTGCCACCTCACAGTCCCCCCCCCCCCCCCACAGTCTCTCTCTGTCCCTGCCCCTCTCTCTGCCCCCTCTCTTTCCCCTCACAGTCTCTCTATGTCCCTGCTCCTCTCTCTCTGCCCCCTCTCTGACACCTCACAGTCTCTCTCTCCCTGCCCCTCTCTCTCTGCCCCCTCACAGTATCTCTCTCTCCCTGCCCCTCTCTCTCTGCCCCCTCTCTGCCACCTCACAGTCTCCCCCCCCCCCTCCCTTATCTCTCTCTCTCTATTTGTTCTGGGGCAGGAAGTGCAGACAGGAGAGGTGAGGTGCATGCTGGGAGTGTTGAAAGGTAGAGGATTTATGAGCCCTGTGGGACTGTGGGACAGATTACCTAGAGGGCGTTGGTGCTTGCCCGTCAAGGTTCTACGGTCCTCTCCCCACATCACTCTTCCCCAGCCCGTAAAAACATGCACACGGACTCCCACACACCAGCGGGAGCTCGGTGGATGTCGAAGGGGTTTTCCAGAAATAGTATCGACAAACTCGAGGTCATACGCTATAAGGAAGTGAGGTCAACATGTCAGGAGACTGATCCGAGCAACATTACAGATTCCTGTATTTGTCTTCTGTAGACGCTACAGTTGATCTTCTGTCTCTGCTGTGTCGTCAGTAGTCTGTTCACAGAGTCAGAGGTTAGGACAGTTCCAGTAGCTGAATGATAGGCTTCCTGACAGGGTCAGAGGTTAAGACAGTTCCAGAAGCTGAATGACAGGCTTCCTGACAGGGTCAGAGGTTAAGACAGTTCCAGAAGCTGAATGACAGGCTTCCTGACAGGGTCAGAGGTTAAGACAGTTCCAGTAGCTGAATGACAGGCTTCCTGACAGGGTCAGAGGTTAAAACAGTTCCAGTAGCTGAATGACAGGCTTCCTGACAGGGTCAGAGGTTAAGACAGTTCCAGAAGCTGAATGAGAGGATTCCTGACAGGGTCAGAGGTTAAGACAGTTCCAGTAGCTGAATGACAGGATTCCTGACAGGGTCAGAGGTTAAGACAGTTCCAGTAGCTGAATGACAGGCTTCCTGACAGGGTGAGAGGTCAAGACAGTTCCAGTAGCTGAATGACAGGACTCCTGACAGGGTCAGAGGTTAAGACAGTTCCAGTAGCTGAATGACAGGCTTCCTGACAGGGTCAGAGGTCAAGACAGTTCCAGAAGCTGAATGACAGGCTTCCTGACAGGGTCAGAGGTTAAGACAGTTCCAGTAGCTGAATGACAGGATTCCTGACAGGGTCAGAGGTTAAAACAGTTCCAGTAGCTGAATGACATTCTTCCTGACAGGGTCAGAGGTTAAGACAGTTCCAGTAGCTGAATGACAGGCTTCCTGACAGGGTCAGAGGTTAAGACAGTTCCAGTAGCTGAATGACAGGCTTCCTGACAGGGTCAGAGGTTAAAACAGTTCCAGTAGCTGAATGACAGGATTCCTGACAGGGTCAGAGGTTAAAACAGTTCCAGTAGCTGAATGACAGGCTTCCTGACAGGGTCAGAGGTTAAGACAGTTCCAGTAGCTGAATGACAGGCTTCCTGACAGGGTCAGAGGTTAAGACAGTTCCAGAAGCTGAATGACAGGCTTCCTGACAGGGTCAGAGGTTAAGACAGTTCCAGTAGCTGAATGACAGGATTCCTGACAGGGTCAGAGGTTAAGACAGTTCCAGTAGCTGAATGACAGGCTTCCTGACAGGGTCAGATGTTAAGACAGTTCCAGCAGCTGAATGACAGGATTCCTGACAGGGTCAGAGGTTAAGACAGTTCCAGCAGCTGAATGACAGGATTCCTGACAGGGTCAGAGGTTAAGACAGTTCCAGTAGCTGAATGACAGGCTTCCTGACAGGGTCAGAGGTTAAAACAGTTCCAGAAGCTGAATCACAGGCTTCCTGACAGGGTCAGAGGTTAAGACAGTTCCAGTAGCTGAATGACAGGCTTCCTGACAGGGTCAGAGGTTAAGACAGTTCCAGTAGCTGAATGACAGGCTTCCTGACAGGGTCAGAGGTAGCTGAATGACAGGCTTCCTGACAGGGTCAGAGGTTAAGACAGTTCCAGTAGCTGAATGACAGGCTTCCTGACAGGGTCAGAGGTTAAGACAGTTCCAGAAGCTGAATGACAGGCTTCCTGACAGGGTCAGAGGTTAAGACATTTCCAGTAGCTGAATGACAGGCTTCCTGACAGGGTCAGAGGTTAAAACAGTTCCAGTAGCTGAATGACAGGCTTCCTGACAGGGTCAGAGGTTAAGACAGTTCCAGTAGCTGAATGACAGGCTTCCTGACAGGGTCAGAGGTTAAGACAGTTCCAGTAGCTGAATGACAGGCTTCCTGACAGGGTCAGAGGTTAAGACAGTTCCAGTAGCTGAATGACAGGCTTCCTGACAGTGTCAGAACGTGGACTACAGTGTGTCTCTGAACATGGACTACAGTGTGTGTCTGAACATGGACTACAGTGTGTGTGTCAGAACGTGGACTACAGTGTGTGTGGCAGAACGTGGACTACAGTGTGTGTCTGAACGTGGACTACAGTGTGTGTCAGAACGTGGACTACAGTGTGTGTGTCTGAACGTGGACTACAGTGTGTGTGTCTGAACGTGGACTACAGTGTGTGTGTCTGAACGTGGACTACAGTGTGTGTCTGAACGTGGACTACAGTGTGTGTGTCTGAACGTGGACTACAGTGTGTGTCTGAACGTGGACTACAGTGTGTGTCTGAACGTGGACTACAGTGTGTGTCTGAACGTGGACTACAGTGTGTGTCTGAACGTGGACTACAGTGTGTGTGTCTGAACTTGGACTACAGTGTGTGTGTCTGAACGTGGACTACAGTGTGTGTGTCGTAACCATGCTAACCCTGTATCTCTCCTGTCTCTCAGAATGTGGACTACAGCGTGTCGTAACCATGCTAACCCTGTATCTCTCCTGTCTCTCCAGACCTGCGGCGGATGACAGCAGGCTTCATGGGTATGGCTGTAGCCATCATTCTGTTTGGCTGGGTGATAGGTGTTCTGGGATGCTGCTGGGATAGAGGACTGATGCAGTACGTGGCAGGATTACTGTTCCTCATGGGAGGTAAGAGGACAACACAGATACTGTATATCATTCAAGTCAAGGCCCCGGATTCACCAAACACTCCTTCTTTAAGAAAAATTACTAAGGATGCTTTTAAATTTAAAAACACATAACACGTTCATAAGATAGTTTGTATTGGGGTCCTAAATCCTGGTGATCAGGTGAACTGGTCCGTAGGATTGTTAATCAATCCGGGGTGGCAGGTAACCGAAAGGTTGCATGTTCAAATCCCTGAGCTGACAAGGTAAAAATCTGTCGTTCTGCCCCTGAACAAGGCAGTTAACCCACTGTTTCCCAGTAAGCAGTCATTGAAAATAAGAATTTGTTCTTAACTGATTCAAATAAATAAATCACAATCACTAGTGACATCAAATTTGAAGAGATTATGTAATCTTACCTTCCAGACTGATTGTTTGTCAACAGTTAGAAGACTAAGGGTTTTTGATACAATATTGACCCCCAGCTCAGGTCGTTACTGTGAAAGAGAATCCCATCAACAGCTGGGTGACGACAACTCAAAGACTGCAGCTCAGCGTTCAACACCATTGTCGCCTCCAAGCCTAGGACCCTGGGACTAAGGGGACTACAGGAAGTAGTCCCCGGTGTGGTGAACTACAGGAAGTAGTCCCCAGTGTGGTGGACTACAGGAAGTAGTCCCCAGTTTGGATGGGGTTGAGCACGTCATTGACGGGGCTGCACTGGAGCAGGTCCAGAGCTTTAAGTTCCTCACTGTCCAAATCACTAAGAACTTCCAATGGTCCACACACACTCACACAGTCGTGAAGAAAGTCCGACAGCGCCTCTTCTTCCCCCTCGGGAGGTTGAAAAGATTTGGCACGGGCTCTCAGATCCTCAAACAGTTCTACAGCTGTACCATTGAGAGCATCTTGACTTGGTATGGCCGCCGCTAATGACTCCAGCCTCACAAGCCATAGACTGTTCTCTCTGCTTCCGCACGGCGAGCGGTACCGGTGCATCAAGTCTGACACCAACAGGCTCCTGAACAGCTCTATCCCCAAACCAAATAGCTAACGAAATGGCTAACGAAATAGCTAACTAAATGGCTAACTAAATAGCTGACTAAATAGCTGACTAAATGGCTAACTAAATAGATAACTAAATAGCTAACTAAATGCTAACGAAATGGCTAACGAAATGGCTAACAAAATGGCTAACGAAATGGCTAACTAAATAGCTGACTAAATGGCTAACTAAATAGCTAACTAAATAGCTAAGTAAATGGCTGACTAAATAGCTAACTAAATTCTAACTAAATGGCTAACTAAATAGCTGACTAAATAGCTAACTAAATGGCTAACTAAATATCTGAGTTGACCCTTCTATTGTATTCTTATTTACACACATACACACTGACTCTATACACACTGACTCTATACACACTGACTCTATACATACTGACTCTATACATACTGACTCTATATATACTGACTCTGTATATACTGACTCAATACATACTGACTCTATACACACTGACTCTATACACACTGACTCTATACATACTGACTCTGTACATACTGACTCTGTATATACTGACTCTATACATACTGACTCTGTATATACTGACTCTGTATATACTGACTCTGTATATACTGACTCTGTATATACTGACTCTACACACACTGACTCTAGATATACTGACTCTATACATACTGACTCTATACATACTGACTCTGTATATACTGACTCTGTATATACTGACTCTACACACACTGACTCTATACATACTGACTCTGTATATACTGACTCTATATATACTGACTCTGTATATACTGACTCTAGATATACTGACTCTACACATACTGACTCTACACATACTGACTCTATACATACTGACTCTATACACACTGACAGTGCTCTACACACTACACACACAGGGGGTTACTGTTAAAGACAATAGCATCAGCTCAGGGGGGGTTACTGTGAAAGACAATAGCATCAGCTCAGGGGGGGTTACTGTTAAAGACAATAGCATCAGCTCAGGGGGGGGGGGGTTACTGTGAAAGAGGATGGCATCAGCTCAGGGGGGGGGGGGGTTACTGTGAAAGAGGATAGCATCAGCTCAGGGGGGGGGGGTTACTGTGAAAGAGGATAGCATCAGCTCAGGGGGGGGTTACTGTGAAAGAGGATAGCATCAGCTCAGGGGGGGTTACTGTGAAAGAGGATAGCATCAGCTCAGGGGGGGTTACTGTGAAAGAGGATAGCATCAGCTCAGGGGGGGGGGGTTACTGTGAAAGACAATAGCATCAACAGCTGCATAGAGGACTGATTGTGTGGTGTGGAGGTGCTGAGGGATCTCTCATTAGTAGTGCTGGTGACTCTGATTAATAGCCTGCCTTCTCTATGCCCCCCCCCCCCCCCCCCCCACACACACACACACACACACACACACACACACACACACACACACACACACAGGGAGACAGTGGTGGTAACATCACACACTAATAAATTATGTCATGCTCAGCAGAAGGAGAGAGAGGGGGGGGCAGAGGGGGAGGAAGAGGAAGAGGGAGAGAGAGATAGAGGGAGAGAGAGGGGCAGATAAAGGTAGAGAGAGAGAGAGAGAGAGAGAGAGAGAGGTAGAGGGAGGGAGAGAGAGGAGAGGGAGCTGCTAGAGCGAGAGGGAGAGAGAGAGCGAGAGAGAGAGAGAGAGAGAGAGAGGGAGAGGGAGAGGGAGAGAGAGAGAGAGAGAGAGAGAGAGAGAGAGAGAGAGAGAGAGAGAGAGAGAGAGAGAGAGAGAGAGAGAGAGAAAGAGGGCGAGAGAGGTAGAGAGAGGGAGAGAGAGGAGAGGGAGCTAGAGAGAGAGAGAGAGGGAGAGAGAGAGGGAGAGAGAGAGAGAGAGGGAGAGGGAGAGAGAGAGAGAGAGAGAGAGAGAAAGAGGGCGAGAGAGGTAGAGAGAGGGAGAGAGAGGGAGAGAGAAAGAGGGCGAGAGAGGTAGAGAGAGGGAGAGAGAGGAGAGGGAGCTAGAGAGAGAGAGAGAGAGGGAGAGAGGGAGAGAGAGAGAGAGAGAGAGAGAGAGAGAGAGAGGGAGAGAGAGAGAAAGAGAGAGAGAGAGAAAGAGGGCGAGAGAGGTAGAGAGAGGGAGAGAGAGAGAGATTAGAAATGAAGAAAAACAGAGGGAATAAGGCAGGTCAGATTCAACTTGATTGATTGTTACACAGTGTTGCTGATGTTATCGTAAGTGCAGAGAAATGACTATAGTTCGGGTCAAGGTACTGGGTGGAGACTAGTAACAGTGACTATAGTTCAGGGTACTGGGAGGAGACTAGTAACAGTGACTATAGTTCAGGGTACTGGGGGAGGCTAGTAACAGTGACTATAGATCAGGGTACTGGGGGGAGGCTAGTAACAGTGACTATAGTTCGGGTACTGGGTGGAGACTAGTAACAGTGACTATAGTTCAGGGCAGGGTACAGGGGGAGGCTAGTAACAGTGACTATAGTTCAGGGTACTGGGTGGAGACTAGTAACAGTGACTATAGTTCAGGGAACTGGGTGGAGCCTAGTAACAGTGACTATAGTTCAGGGTACTGGGGGAGACTAGTAACAGTGACTATAATTCAGGGCAGGGTACTTGGTGGAGCCTAGTAACAGTGACTATAGTTCAGGGTACTGGGTGGAGACTAGTAACAGTGACTATAGTTCAGGGTACTGGGGGGAGGCTAGTAACAGTGACTATAGTTCAGGGAACTGGGTGGAGCCTAGTAACAGTGACTATAGTTCAGGGTACTGGGGGAGACTAGTAACAGTGACTATAGTTCAGGGTACTGGGGGGAGACTAGTAACAGTGACTATAGTTCAGGGCAGGGTACTGGGGGGAGACTAGTAGCAGTGACTATAGTTCAGGGTACTGGGAGGAGACTAGTAACAGTGACTATAGTTCAGGGCAGGGTACTGGGGGGAGACTAGTAGCAGTGACTATAGTTCAGGGTACTGGGAGGAGACTAGTAACAGTGACTATAGTTCAGGGTACTGGGTGGAGACTAGTAACAGTGACTATAGTTCAGGACAGGGTACTGGGAGGAGACTAGTAACAGTGAATATAGTTCAGGGTACTGGGGGGAGACTAGTAACAGTGACTATAGTTCAGGGCAGGGTACTGGGTGGAAACTAATAACAGTGACTATAGTTCAGGACAGGGTACTGGGGGGAGACTAGTAACAGTGACTATAGTTCAGGGTACTGGGGGAGACTAGTAACAGTGACTATAGTTCAGGGCACTGGGTGAAGACTAGTAACAGTGACTATAGTTCAGGGTACTGGGGGGAGACTAGTAACAGTGACTATAGTTCAGGGTACTGGGGAGACTAGTAACAGTGACTATAGTTCAGGGAACTGGGTGGAGCCTAGTAACAGTGACTATAGTTCAGGGTACTGGGGGAGACTAGTAACAGTGACTATAGTTCAGGGTACTGGGGGAGACTAGTAACAGTGACTATAGTTCAGGGAACTGGGTGGAGCCTAGTAACAGTGACTATAGTTCAGGGTACTGGGTGGAGACTAGTAACAGTGACTATAGTGCAGGGTACTGGGTGGAGACTAGTAACAGTGACTATAGTTCAGGGTACTGGGGGAGACTAGTAACAGTGACTATAGTTCAGGGTACTGGGTGTAGACTAGTAACAGTGACTATAGTTCAGGGTACTGGGTACTGGGGGGAGCCTAGTAACGGTGACTATAGTTCAGGGTACTGGGGGAGACTAGTAACAGTGACTATAGTTCAGGTTAGTGGGGGGAGACTAGTAACAGTGATTATAGTTCAGGATGCTGGGTGGAGGCTAGTAACAGTGACTATAGTTCAGGGTACTGGGTGGAGACTAGTAACAGTGACTATAGTTCAGGGTACTGGGTGGAGACTAGTAACAGTGACTATAGTTCATGGCAGGGTACTGGGGGGAGCCTAGTAACAGTGACTATAGTTCAGGGTACTGGGGGAGACTAGTAACAGTGACTATAGTTCAGGGTACTGGGGGGAGACTAGGAACAGTGACTATAGTTCAGGGTACTGGGTGGAGACTAGTAACAGTGACTATAGTTCATGGCAGGGTACTGGGGGGAGCCTAGTAACAGTGACTATAGTTCAGGGTACTGGGGGAGACTAGTAACAGTGACTATAGTTCAGGATACTGGGGGGAGACTAGTAACAGTGACTATAGTTCAGGGTACTGGGTGGAGGCTAGTAACAGTGACTATAGTTCAGGGTACTGGGAGGAGACTAGTAACAGTGAATATAGTTCAGGGTACTGGGGGGAGGCTAGTAACAGTGACTATAGTTCAGGGTACTGGGGGGAGGCTAGTAACAGTGACTATAGTTCAGGGTACTGGGGGGAGACTAGTAAGAGTGACTATAGTTCAGGGCACTGGGGGGAGACTAGTAACAGTGACTATAGTTCAGGGTACTCGGGGGAGGCTAGTAACAGTGACTATAGTTCAGGGTACTGGGGGGAGGCTAGTAACAGTGACTATAGTTCAGGGTACTGGGTGGAGACTAGTAACAGTGACTATAGTTCAGGGTACTGGGGGGAGGCTAGTAACAGTGACTATAGTTCAGGGTACTGGGTGGAGACTAGTAACAGTGACTATAGTTCAGGGCAGGGTACTGGGGGAGGCTAGTAACAGTGACTATAGTTCAGGACAGGGTACTGGGGGAGACTAGTAACAGTGACTATAGTTCAGGGAACTGGGTGGAGCCTAGTAACAGTGACTATAGTTCAGGGTACTGGGGGAGACTAGTAACAGTGACTATAGTTCAGTGCAGGGTACTGGGTGGAGACTAGTAACAGTGACTATAGTTCAGGGTACTGGGTGGAGACTAGTAACAGTGACTATAGTTCAGGGTACTGGGGGGAGGCTAGTAACAGTGACTATAGTTCAGGGAACTGGGTGGAGACTAGTAACAGTGACTATAGTTCAGGGTACTGGGGGAGACTAGTAACAGTGACTATAGTTCAGGTTACTGGGGGGAGAATAGTAACAGTGACTATAGTTCAGGATACTGGGGGGAGACTAGTAACAGTGACTATAGTTCAGGGTACTGGGTGGAGGCTAGTAACAGTGACTATAGTTCAGGGTACTGGGTGGAGACTAGAAACAGTGACTATAGTTCAGGGTACTGGGGGGAGACTAGTAACAGTGACTATAGTTCAGGGCAGGGTACTGGGGGAGACTAGTAACAGTGACTATAGTTCAGGGTACTGGGTGGAGACTAGTAACAGTGACTATAGTTCAGGGTACTGGGGGGAGACTAGTAACAGTGACTATAGTTCAAGGTACTGGGTGGAGACTAGTAACAGTGACTATAGTTCAGGGTACTGGGTGGAGACTAGTAACAGTGACTATAGTTCAGGGTACTGGGGGGAGACTAGTAACAGTGACTATAGTTCAGGGTACTGGGGGGAGGCTAGTAACAGTGACTATAGTTCAGGGTACTGGGAGGAGGCTAGTAACAGTGACTATAGTTCAGGGTACTGGGTGGAGACTAGTAACAGTGACTATAGTGCAGGGTACTGGGGGGAGACTAGTAACAGTGACTATAGTTCAGGGCAAGGGACTGGGTGGAGACTAGTAGCAGTGACTATAGTTCAGGGTACTGGGTGGAGACTAGTAACAGTGACTATAGTTCAGGGTACTGGGGGAGACTAGTAACAGTGACTATAGTTCAGGGCACTGGGTGAAGACTAGTAACAGTGACTATAGTTCAGGGTACTGGGGGGAGACTAGTAACAGTGACTATAGTTCAGGGTACTGGGGGAGACTAGTAACAGTGACTATAGTTCAGGGAACTGGGTGGAGCCTAGTGACTATAGTTTAGGGTACTGGGTGGAGACTAGTAACAGTGACTATAGTTCAGGGAACTGGGTGGAGCCTAGTAACAGTGACTATAGTTCAGGGTACTGGGTGGAGACTAGTAACAGTGACTATAGTGCAGGGTACTGGGTGGAGACTAGTAACAGTGACTATAGTTCAGGGTACTGGGGGAGACTAGTAACAGTGACTATAGTTCAGGGAACTGGGTGTAGACTAGTAACAGTGACTATAGTTCAGGGTACTGGGTACTGGGGGGAGCCTAGTAACAGTGACTATAGTTCAGGGTACTGGAGGAGACTAGTAACAGTGACTATAGTTCAGGTTACTGGGGGGAGACTAGTAACAGTGATTATAGTTCAGGATGCTGGGTGGAGGCTAGTAACAGTGACTATAGTTCAGGGTACTGGGTGGAGACTAGTAACAGTGACTATAGTTCAGGGTACTGGGTGGAGACTAGTAACAGTGACTATAGTTCATGGCAGGGTACTGGGGGGAGCCTAGTAACAGTGACTATAGTTCAGGGTACTGGGGGAGACTAGTAACAGTGACTATAGTTCAGGGTACTGGGGGGAGACTAGTAACACTGATTATAGTTCAGGGTGCTGGGTGGAGGCTAGTAACAGTGACTATAGTTCAGGGCAAGGTACTAGGTGGAGACTAGTAACAGTGACTATAGTTCAGGGCAAGGTACTAGGTGGAGACTAGTAACAGTGACTATAGTTCAGGGTACTGGGGGGAGACTAGTAACAGTGACTATAGTTCAGGGCAAGGTACTGGGTGGAGACTAGTAACAGTGACTATAGTTCAGGGTACTGGGGGGAGACTAGTAACAGTGACTATAGATCAGGGTACTGGGTGGAGACTAGTAACAGTGACTATAGATCAGGGTACTGGGTGGAGACTAGTAACAGTGACTATAGTTCAGGGTACTGGGCGGAGACTAGTAAGAGTGACTATAGTTCAGGGTACTGGGGGGAGGCTAGTAACAGTGACTATAGTTCAGGGTACTGGGGGAGACTAGTAACAGTGACTATAGTTCAGGGAACTGGGTGGAGCCTAGTAACAGTGACTATAGTTCAGGGTACTGGGGGAGACTAGTAACAGTGACTATAGTTCCGGGTACTGGGTGGAGACTAGTAACAGTGACTTTAGTTCAGGGTACTGGGTGGAGACTAGTAACAGTGACTATAGTTCAGGGAAGGGTACTGGGGGAAGACTGTTAACAGTGACTATAGTTCAGGGTACTGGGTGGAGACTAGTAACAGTGACTATAGTTCAGGGTACTGGGGGGAGACTAGTAACAGTGACTATAGTTCAGGGTACTGGGGGGAGACTAGTAACAGTGACTATAGTTCAGGGTACTGGGGGAGGCTAGTAACAGTGACTATAGTTCAGGGCAGGGTACTGGGGGAGGCTAGTAACAGTGACTATAGTTCAGGGTACTGAGGGGGAGGATAGTAACAGTGACTATAGTTCAGGGTACTGGGGGGAGGCTAGTAACAGTGACTGTAGTTCAGGGTACTGAGGGGGAGGCTAGTAACAGTGACTATAGTTCAGGGAAGGGTACTGGGGGGAGACTAGTAACAGTGACTATAGTTCAGGGTACTGGGCGGAGACTAGTAAGAGTGACTATAGTTCAGGGTACTGGGGGGAGGCTAGTAACAGTGACTATAGTTCAGGGTACTGGGGGAGACTAGTAACAGTGACTATAGTTCAGGGAACTGGGTGGAGCCTAGTAACAGTGACTATAGTTCAGGGTACTGGGGGAGACTAGTAACAGTGACTATAGTTCCGGGTACTGGGTGGAGACTAGTAACAGTGACTTTAGTTCAGGGTACTGGGTGGAGACTAGTAACAGTGACTATAGTTCAGGGAAGGGTACTGGGGGAAGACTGTTAACAGTGACTATAGTTCAGGGTACTGGGTGGAGACTAGTAACAGTGACTATAGTTCAGGGTACTGGGGGGAGACTAGTAACAGTGACTATAGTTCAGGGTACTGGGGGGAGACTAGTAACAGTGACTATAGTTCAGGGTACTGGGGGAGGCTAGTAACAGTGACTATAGTTCAGGGCAGGGTACTGGGGGAGGCTAGTAACAGTGACTATAGTTCAGGGTACTGAGGGGGAGGATAGTAACAGTGACTATAGTTCAGGGTACTGGGGGGAGGCTAGTAACAGTGACTGTAGTTCAGGGTACTGAGGGGGAGGCTAGTAACAGTGACTATAGTTCAGGGAAGGGTACTGGGGGGAGACTAGTAACAGTGACTATAGTTCAGGGTACTGGGTGGAGGCTAGTAACAGTGACTATAGTTCAGGGTACTGGGTGGACACTGTGTCCCCCTGCTTAAGCCACTACATGTACAGGCCCGTCTGAAGTTTGCTAGAGAGCATTTGGATGATCCAGAAGAAGATTGGGAGAATGTCATATGGTCAGATGAAACCAAAATAGAACTTTTTGGTAAAAAGTCAACTCGTCGTGTTTGGAGGACAAAGAATGCTGAGTTGCATCCAAAGAACACCATACCTACTGTGAAGCATGGGGGTGGAAACATCATGCTTTGGGGCTGTTTTTCTGCAAAGGGACCAGAACGACTGATCCGTGTAAAGGAAAGAATGAATGGGGCCATGTATCGTGAGATTTTGAGTGAAAACCTCCTTCCATCAGCAAGGGCATTGAAGATGAAACGTGGCTGGGTCTTTCAGCATGACAATGATCCCAAACACACCGTCCGGGCAATGAAGGAGTGGCTTTGTAAGAAGCATTTCAAGGTCCTGGAGTGGCCTCGCCAGTCTCCAGATCTCAACCCCATAGAAAATCTTTGGAGGGAGTTGAAAGTCCATGTTGCCCAGCAACAGCCCCAAAACATCACTGCTCTAGAGGAGATCTGCATGGAGGAATGGGCCAAAATACCAGCAACAGTGTGTGAAAACCTTGTGAAGACGTACACAAAACATTTGACCTCTGTCATTGCCAACAAAGGGTATATAACAAAGTATTGAGATAAACTTTGTTATTGACCAAATACTTATTTTCCACCATAATTTGCAAATTAATTAATTAAAAATCCTACAATGTGATTTTATGGATTTTTTAAAATCATTTTGTCTGTCATAGTTGAAGTGTACCTATGATGAAAATTACAGGCCTTTCTCATGTTTTTAACTGGGAGAACTTGCACAATTGGTGGCTGACTAAATACTTTTTTGCCCCACTGTAGTTCAGTTACCTTAACTTTCTTTGGAAAAGGAACAATGGTGGCCATGCTGAAGCAAGTGGGGACAGCAGACTGGGATCGGCAGGGATTGAATATGTCCAGCCAGCTGGTCTGTTTACCCATTGGGTCCTGGTCAGAGGTAGTGTCCTATACAGGGTTGTTGGGTTCTGGTCAGAGGTAGTGTCCTATACAGGGTTGTTGGGTGCCATTGGGTTCTGGTCAGAGGTAGTGTCCTATACAGGGTTGTTGGGTCCTGGTCAGAGGTAGTGTCCTATACAGGGTTGTCGGGTCCTGGTCAGAGGTAGTGTCCTATACAGGGTTGTTGGGTGCCATTGGGTCCTGGTCAGAGGTAGTGTCCTATACAGGGTTGTTGGGTTCTGGTCAGAGGTAGTGTCCTATACAGGGTTGTTGGGTCCTGGTCAGAGGTAGTGTCCTATACAGGGTTGTTGGGTGCCATTGGGTTCTGGTCAGAGGTAGTGTCCTATACAGGGTTGTTGGGTCCTGGTCAGAGGTAGTGTCCTATACAGGGTTGTTGGGTTCTGGTCAGAGGTAGTGTCCTATACAGGGTTGATGGGTGCCATTGGGTCCTGGTCAGAAGTAGTGTCCTATACAGGGTTGATGGGTGCCATTGGGTCCTGGTCAGAAGTAGTGTCCTATACAGGGTTGTTGGGTGCCATTGGGGACGCAGAATAACAGCCCAGAGGTGTCACACACCCAGCTCACAGAGTCAGGATGAAATTATACCCTCAATCTACACACACAAAAGAGAGGAACCGCTGAAAAATGTTCAAAGTAATGTATTTTAATGCTGTACAATGGACAGTTTTCTGTTTGTACAAAATGTTCACAGTCTGAATGTGTTAAAAATTGGTTCTCTAAAATAATGATGATAGCAATGCATTGGATGTTGTATTATATTACTGATAAACGGTTTCACACTCAAACACCAAATGAACATCGTTCTTATTGCATCAGTGTAACTCTCTCTTCCTCCCTCTCCCTGTCTCTCTCTCTCTCTCTCCCTAACTCTTCTCTCTCTATGTCTCTCTCTCTCTTCCTCCCTCTCCCTGTCTCTCTCTCTCTCTCCCTAACTCTTCTCTCTCTATGTCTCTCTCTCTCTTCCTCCCTCTCCCTGTCTCTCTCTCTCTCTCCCCACCTCTTCTCTCTCACTCCCTCTCTCTTCCTCCCTCTCCTTATCTCTCTCTCTCTTCTCTCCCTCCCTCCACCTCCCCTCTCTACCCCTCCCCTTTATCTTCCCCCACTCTCTCCCTCTACACCTCCCCTCTCCCTCCCTCTCTCCCTTCCCTCTCTCTCTCCTACCCACCTCTCTTCCCTCTCTCTCTCTCTCTCTCTCCTCTACCTTCCCTCTCTCTCTACCTCCCCCTCTCTCTCTCCTCCATCCCTCTCTCTCTACCTCCCCCTCTCTCTCTCTCTCTCCCCACCTCTCTCTCTCCCCACCTCTCTCTCTCCCCACCTCTCTCTCTCTCTCCCTCTCCCCACCTCTCTCTCTCTCTCTCTCTCCTCCCCCTCTCTCTCTCCTCCCCAGGCACCTTCTGTATAATCTCTCTCTGTACCTGCGTGGCAGGGATCAACTTTGAGCTCTCCCGTTATCCTCGCTATCTGTACGGCCTGCCAGACGACATCGGCCATGGCTACGGCTGGTCTATGTTCTGCGCCTGGGGAGGTCTGGGGCTCACCCTCATCGCTGGTTTCTTCTGCACCCTGGCTCCCTCCGTCCAGCCCCTCCCTCGATCCACCTGCCCCAAGTCGAGGCAGGAGAACGGGACAGTCTGCTAAGAGGGACCCGGGATGGAGGATAGAGGATCTGGAGGTCCAGGTCCTAGATAGATAGCTAACTACACCTTTAACCACACAGGACAGCCATAAGAAAAGAGAATTTAACAAACAAAAATGTAACAATGAGTTGACAAATCCGTGCATTCATTTAAATAATCATCAACTATCCGTCTTTTCCCTGGCGACTTAAAGACAATGTTTTGTTTGTTCTCTGTTTAAAGTATGTTTGTGTGTGTGTGTATAAATATGTTTAAAGTGTGTGTAAACATGATCTGGTTTCTTGAAAAACAACAGATTAAAAAAAAAACACAACGAACTGACAGACAAATGGAATCGTCGATCTGAAGTTGTGCTGGGGGGGTGGGTTTGTAGTCGGGGAGCGGATGTTGTGATGCTTGAAATGGATGTACCATGAAACGGCCTTCTCTACTGGGGGAACGAGAGGAACCTTTCAGTAATGAACCATGACAGACGGATGGACAACAAGGGATGGGAGTTACAACAACAGGGGGGGGGGGACATATTGGACATTGCACTTTTCAGCAGGAACGTTAAGTCTGAACCTCAGTGGAACTCATCGTGGTGACCTCTAACCTCTAACCCACAACAAGGAGAATAAACTGAAACTCTATTGTTACCGAGGGGCAGTGGAGGCTGCTGAGGGGAGGACGACTCATCACAACGGCTTGAACGGGCGCAAACGGAATGGTATCAAACACATGGAAACCATGGAAACCATGGAAACCATGGAAACCATGGAAACCATGCGTTTGATGTATTTGATACCGTTCTACCTATTTCCTCTCAAGCCATTTACCACGAGCCCGTCCTCCCCCAATTAAGGTGCCGCCAACCTCCTGTGTCGAACGGGGTTTAATCAACACTAACTGAGAGGGGTCAAAGGTTGGACTATTATAAACAGCACATCCCTGTTCTAAAGAGACATCTCGGCTTGTTGGAGACTTCCGATTGGACTAGCTGTGTGTTTCCTCAGATCCACTCTGGGTCATTGGACTAGCTGTGTGTTTCTTTAGATCCACTCTGGGCCATTGGACTAGCTGTGTGTTCCTCAGATCCACTCTGGGCCATTGGACTAGCTGTGTGTTCCTCAGATCCACTCTGGGCCATTGGACTAGCTGTGTGTTCCTCAGATCCACTCTGGGCCATTGGACTAGCTGTGTGTTCCTCAGATCCACTCTGGGCCATTGGACTAGCTGTGTGTTCCTCAGATCCACTCTGGGCCATTGGACTAGCTGTGTGTTTCTCAGATCCACTCTGGGCCATTGGACTAGCTGTGTGTTCCTCAGATCCACTCTGGGTCATTGGACTAGCTGTGTGTTTCCTCAGATCCACTCTGGGTCATTGGACTAGCTGTGTGTTCCTCAGATCCACTCTGGGTCATTGGACTAGCTGTGTGTTTCCTCAGATCCACTCTGGGTCATTGGACTAGCTGTGTGAGAAGGACAGCACATCACAGGATACAGACTCTCTACAGTATCTCTCCTATTGTACAAAACTACAGAATAATCATTGCAGAGAAATGACAGCCAGGAAATTCCATGTTGGAGCATCGTCATTCCAAATGGCTCCCGATTCCCTCTGGGCTCTAGTCAACAGTCGTGGTCCAAAAGTTTTGAGAATGACACAAATATTAATTTCCACAAAGTTTGCTGCTTCAGTGTCTTTTTATATTTTTTTGTCAGATGTTTACTATGGAATACTGAAGTATAATTACAAGCATTTCATAAGTGTCAAAGGCTTTTATTGACAATGACATGAAGTTGATGCAAAGAGTCAATATTTGCAGTGTTGACCCTTCCTTTTTCAAGACCTCTGCAATCCGCCCTGGCATGCTGTCAATTAACTTCTGGGCCACATCCTGACTGATTACAGCCCATTCTTGCATAATCAATGCTTGGAGTTTGTTAGAATTTGTGGGTTTTTGTTTGTCTACCCGCTTCTTGAGGATTGACCACAAGTTCTCAATGGGATTAAGGTCTGTGGCGTTTCCTGGCCATGGACCCAAAATATCGATGTTTTGTTCCCCGAGCCACTTAGTTATCACTTTTGCCTCATGGCAAGGTGCTCCATCATGCTGGAAAAGGCATTGTTCGTCACCAAACTGTTCCTGGATGGTTGGGAGAAGTTGGTCTAGGAGGATGTGTTGGTACCATTCTTTATTCATGGCTGTGTTCTTAGGCAGAATTGTGAGTGAGCCCACTCCCTTGGCTGAGAAGCAACCCCACACATGAATGGTCTCAGGATGGTTTACTGTTGGCATGACACAGGACTGATGGTAGAGCTCACCTTGTATTCTCCGGACAAGCTTTTTTCCGGATGCCCCAAACAATCGGAAAGGGGATTCATCAAAGCAAATGACTTTACCCCAGTCCTCAGCAGTCCAATCCCTGTACCTTTTGCAGAATATCAGTCTGTTCCTGATGTTTTTCCTGGAGAGAAATGGCTTCTTTGCTGCCCTTCTTGACACCAGGCCATCCTCCAAAAGTCTTCGCCTCACTGTGCGTACAGATGCACTCACACCTGCCTGCTGCCATTCCTGAGCAAGCTCTGTACTGGTGGTGCCCTGATCCCGCAGCTGAATCAACTTTAGGAGATGGTCCTGGCGCTTGCGGAACTTTCTTGGGCGCCCTGAATCCTTCTTCACAACAATTGAACCGCTCTCCTTGAAGTTCTTGATGATCCGATAAATGGTGGATTTACGTGCAGTCTTACTGGCAGTAATATCCTTGCCTGTGAAGCCCTTTTTGTGCCAAAGCAATGATGACGGCATGTGTTTCCTTGCAGGTAACCATGGTTGACAGAGGAAGAACAATTATTCCAAGCACCACCCTCCTTTTGAAGCTTCCAGTCTGTTATTCGAACTCAATCAGCATGACAGAGTGATCTCCAGCAGTGTTTTCGTCAACACTCACACCTGTGTTAATTAACGAGAGAATCACTGACATGATGTCAGCTGGTCCTTTTGTGGCAGGGCTGAAATGCAGTGGAATTTTTTTTTGGGGGGGGGGATTCAGTTCATTTGCATGGCAAAGAGGGACTTTGCAATTATTTGCAATTCATCTGATCACTCTTCATAACATTCTGAGCAAGGCAGCAGGTTTTATGAAAATGTATATTTGTGTCATTCTTTTGGCCGTGACTGTACACTTGATTGGGAGGATTGGCACCCTATTCCCTAACGGCTCCCTTTTCCCTCTGGTCTCTAGTCAACAGTAGTGCACTGGACAGGGAATAGGGTGCCAGTGGAGACCTATACCTATTTCTTCAAGCCCTGTCTATCCTCAATCATCTAACATTTTATACATTAATTCCTTTTTCTTTGTATCGTCCTGAAACCCGTCCTGAATGAAGGAACTGTGTGTTGTACTGTGTGTGTGTGTGTGTGTTTTCAGTCTCTATAGAATTAAAAACATACAACACCTGTAGAAAAAATGAACTGAGACTAGTAGAAAGATGCACTATCCTGTTTAAACAATATTACCCCGGTTCTGTCCTGTCATCTGTTTACACAATATTACCCTGGTTCTGTCCTGTCATCTGTTTAAACAATATTACCCCGGTTCTGTCCTGGCATCTGTTTGGACAATATTACCCTGGTTCTGTCCTGTCATCTGTTTGGACAATATTACCCTGGTTCTGTCCTGTCATCTGTTTGGACAATATTACCCTGGTTCTGTCCTGGCATCTGTTTGGGAGGACAATATTACCCCGGTTCTGTCCTGTCATCTGTTTGGACAATATTACCCTGGTTCTGTCCTGGCATCTGTTTGGGAGGACAATATTACCCCGGTTCTGTCCTGTCATCTGTTTGGACAATATTACCCTGGTTCTGTCCTGGCATCTGTTTGGGAGGACAATATTACCCTGGTTCTGTCCTGGCATCTGTTTGGGAGGACAATATTACCCTGGTTCTGTCCTGTCATCTGTTTAAACAATATTACCCCGGTTCTGTCCTGTCATCTGTTTAAACAATATTACCCCGGTTCTGCCCTGTCATCTGTTTACACAATATTACCCCGGTTCTGCCCTGTCATCTGTTTGGAAGGACAATATTACCCTGGTTCTGTCCTGTCATCTGTTTAAACAATATTACCCCGGTTCTGTCCTGTCATCTGTTTAAACAATATTACCCCGGTTCTGCCCTGTCATCTGTTTACACAATATTACCCCGGTTCTGCCCTGTCATCTGTTTACACAATATTACCCCGGTTCTGCCCTGTCATCTGTTTAAACAATATTACCCTGGTTCTGTCCTGTCATCTGTCTGGGAGGACAATATTACCCCGGTTCTTCCCTGTCATCTGTTTACACAATATTACCCCGGTTCTGCCCTGTCATCTGTTTACACAATATTACCCCGGTTCTGTCCTGTCATCTGTCTGGGAGGACAATATTACCCCGGTTCTGTCCTGTCATCTGTTTAAACAATATTACCCCGGTTCTGTCCTGTCATCTGTTTAAACAATATTACCCCGGTTCTGTCCTGTCATCTGTCTGGGAGGACAATATTACCCCGGTTCTGTCCTGTCATCTGTTTAAACAATATTACCCCGGTTCTGTCCTGTCATCTGTTTAAACAATATTACCCCGGTTCTGTCCTGTCATCTGTCTGGGAGGACAATATTACCCCGGTTCTGTCCTGTCATCTGTTTAAACAATATTACCCTGGTTCTGTCCCGTCATCTGTTTAAACAATGTTACCCCGGTTCTGTGCTGTCATCTGTTTGGGAGGACAATATTACCCTGGTTCTGTCCTGTCATCTGCTTAAACAATATTACCCTGGTTCTGTCCTGTCATCTGTTTAAACAATATTACCCTGGTTCTGTCCTGTCATCTGTTTGGGAGGACAATATTACCCTGGTTCTGTCCTGTCATCTGTTTAAACAATATTACCCCGGTTCTGTCCTGTCATCTGTTTAAACAATATTACCCCGGTTCTGTCCTGTCATCTGTTTGGGAGGACAATATTACCCTGGTTCTGTCCTGTCATCTGTTTAAACAATATTACCCTGGTTCTGTCCTGTCATCTGTTTAGGAGGACAATATTACCCCGGTTCTGTCCTGTCATCTGTTTAAACAATATTACCCCGGTTCTGTCCTGTCATCTGTTTAAACAATATTACCCTGGTTCTGTCCTGGCATCTGTTTGGGAGGACAATATTACCCTGGTTCTGTCCTGTCATCTGTTTGGAAGGACAATATTACCCTGGTTCTGTCCTGTCATCTGTTTGGACAATATTACCCTGGTTCTGTCCTGTCATCTGTTTGGGAGGACAATATTACCCCGGTTCTGTCCTGTCATCTGTTTGGGAGGACAATATTACCCCGGTTCTGTCCTCTCATCTGTTTGGGAGGACAATATTACCCTGGTTCTGTCCTGTCATCTGTCTGGAAGGACAATATTACCCCGGTTCTGTCCTGTCATCTGTTTGGGAGGACAATATTACCCTGGTTCTATCCTGTCATCTGTTTATACAATATTACCCCGGTTCTGTCCTGTCATCTGTTTGGACAATATTACCCCGGTTCTGTCCTGTCATCTGTTTGGGAGGACAATATTACCCCGGTTCTGTCCTGTCATCTGTTTAAACAATATTACCCTGGTTCTGTCCTGTCATCTGTTTTAAACAATATTACCCTGGTTCTGTCCTGTCATCTGTTTAAACAATATTACCCTGGTTCTGTCCTGTCATCTGTTTGGGAGGACAATATTACCCTGGTTCTGTCCTGTCATCTGTTTAAACAATATTACCCCGGTTCTGTCCTGTCATCTGTTTGGGAGGACAATATTACCCTGGTTCTGTCCTGTCATCTGTTTGGGAGGACAATATTACCCCGGTTCTGTCCTGTCATCTGTTTAAACAATATTACCCCGGTTCTGTCCTGTCATCTGTTTAAACAATATTACCCCGGTTCTGTCCTGTCATCTGTTTAAACAATATTACCCCGGTTCTGTCCTCTCATCTGTTTAAACAATATTACCCTGGTTCTGTCCTGTCATCTGTTTTAAACAATATTACCCTGGTTCTGTCGTGTCATCTGTTTAAACAATATTACCCTGGTTCTGTCCTGTCATCTGTTTGGGAGGACAATATTACCCTGGTTCTGTCCTGTCATCTGTTTAAACAATATTACCCCGGTTCTGTCCTGTCATCTGTTTGGGAGGACAATATTACCCTGGTTCTGTCCTGTCATCTGTTTAAACAATATTACCCCGGTTCTGTCCTGTCATCTGTTTAAACAATATTACCCTGGTTCTGTCCTGTCATCTGTTTTAAACAATATTACCCTGGTTCTGTCGTGTCATCTGTTTAAACAATATTACCCTGGTTCTGTCCTGTCATCTGTTTGGGAGGACAATATTACCCTGGTTCTGTCCTGTCATCTGTTTAAACAATATTACCCCGGTTCTGTCCTGTCATCTGTTTAAACAATATTACCCTGGTTCTGTCCTGTCATCTGTTTAAACAATATTACCCCGGTTCTGTCCTGTCATCTGTTTAAACAATATTACCCCGGTTCTGTCCTGTCATCTGTTTAAACAATATTACCCCGGTTCTGTCCTGTCATCTGTTTAAACAATATTACCCCGGTTCTGTCCTGTCATCTGTTTAAACAATATTTCCCCGGTTCTGTCCTCTCATCTGTTTAAACAATATTACCCTGGTTCTGTCCTGTCATCTGTTTAAACAATATTACCCCGGTTCTGTCCTGTCATCTGTTTGGGAGGACAATATTACCCTGGTTCTGCCCTGTCATCTGTTTAAACAATATTTCCCCGGTTCTGCCCTGTGTCATCTGTTTAAACAATATTACCCTGGTTCTGTCCTGTCATCTGTTTAAACAATATTACCCTGGTTTTGTCCTGTCATCTGTTTGGGAGGACAATATTACCCTGGTTCTGTCCTGTCATCTGTTTAAACAATATTACCCCGGTTCTGTCCTGTCATCTGTTTAAACAATATTACCCTGGTTCTGTCCTGTCATCTGTTTAAACAATATTACCCTGGTTCTGTCCTATCATCCGTTTAAACAATATTACCCCGGTTCTGTCCTGTCCTCTGTTTAAACAATATTAACCCGGTTCTGTCCTGTCATCTGTTTAAACAATATTACCCTGGTTCTGTCCTGTCATCTGTTTGGGAGGACAATATTACCCTGGTTCTGTCCTGTCATCTGTTTGGGAGGACAATATTACCCTGGTTCTGTCCTGTCATCTGTTTGGGAGGACAATATTACCCTGGTTCTGCCCTGTCATCTGTTTAAACAATATTACCCCGGTTCTGTCCTCTCATCTGTTTTAAACAATATTACCCTGGTTCTGTCCTGTCATCTGTTTTAAACAATATTACCCTGGTTCTGTCCTCTCATCTGTTTAAACAATATTACCCCGGTTCTGTCCTGTCATCTGTTTTAAACAATATTACCCTGGTTCTGTCCTCTCATCTGTTTAAACAATATTACCCCGGTTCTGTCCTGTCATCTGTTTGGGAGGACAATATTACCCTGGTTCTGTCCTCTCATTCTAAATTCTATTGTGTCTCTCTGCCTTGGGGTTTTACTACGGAGCTGTCCAGATCATATTTAGAGCTAGAGGACAACCGGCAAAGATGTAGTGAGGAGAGGTGCCACAGCTTCAGTTAAAACCACACGCTTCTAAGATGGAGGACAAAGGCTCAGCTTGTCAACGGTTGGGAATCGCAGCAATTCTCTTTCTGTAAAGATTGTCAAAACATCATATCACTTTCGATCTGGAAGTACAGTATTATTCATAAACAATTACAGTCGAGAAAACTTGTATGTCCATTTCAGTGGTGTAAAGTGACTAAGTAAAAATACTTTAAAGTACTTCTTAAGTAGTTTTTTGTGGGTATCTGTACTTTACTATTTATATTGTTTATTACTTTGACTTCACTACATTCCTAAAGTAAATACTGTACTTTTTATTCCATACATTTTCCCTGACACCCAAAAGAACTCGTCACGTTTTGAATGTTTAGCAGAACAGGAAAATAGTCTAATTCACGCACTTATCAAGAGAACATCCCTGGTCATCCCTTCTGCCTCTGATCTGGCGGACTCACTAAACAGAGAACATCCCTGGTCATCCCTACTGCCTCTGATCTGGAGGACTCACTAAACAGAGAACATCCCTGGTCATCCCTACTGCCTCTGATCTGGAGGACTCACTAAACAGAGAACATCCCTGGTCATCCCTACTGCCTCTGATCTAGAGGACTCACTAAACAGAGAACATCCCTGGTCATCCCTACTGCCTCTGATCTGGCGGACTCACTAAACAGAGAACATCCCTGGTCATCCCTACTGCCTCTGATCTAGAGGACTCACTAAACAGAGAACATCCCTGGTCATCCCTACTGCCTCTGATCTAGAGGACTCACTAAACAGAGAACATCCCTGGTCATCCCTACTGCCTCTGATCTGGAGGACTCACTAAACAGAGAACATCCCTGGTCATCCCTACTGCCTCTGATCTAGAGGACTCACTAAACAGAGAACATCCCTGGTCATCCCTACTGCCTCTGATCTGGAGGACTCACTAAACAGAGAACATCCCTGGTCATCCCTTCTGCCTCTGATCTGGCGGACTCACTAAACAGAGAACATCCCTGGTCATCCCTACTGCCTCTGATCTGGTGGACTCACTAAACAGAGAACATCCCTGGTCATCCCTACTGCCTCTGATCTGGAGGACTCACTAAACAGAGAACATCCCTGGTCATCCCTACTGCCTCTGATCTGGAGGACTCACTAAACAGAGAACATCCCTGGTCATCCCTACTGCCTCTGATCTAGAGGACTCACTAAACAGAGAACATCCCTGGTCATCCCTTCTGCCTCTGATCTGGCGGACTCACTAAACAGAGAACATCCCTGGTCATCCCTTCTGCCTCTGATCTAGAGGACTCACTAAACAGAGAACATCCCTGGTCATCCCTTCTGCCTCTGATCTGGCGGACTCACTAAACAGAGAACATCCCTGGTCATCCCTACTGCCTCTGATCTGGAGGACTCACTAAACAGAGAACATCCCTGGTCGTCCCTACTGCCTCTGATCTGGCGGACTCACCAACCACAAATGCATTGTTTGTAAAGTGTTGTAGTGTGCCCCTGGCTATCCGTAAATGTAGAAGAAGAAGAAGATGCTTTACTTAATATAAGAAATTTGAAATGATTTATACTTTTCCTTTTACTGTTAAAACTTAAGTATATTTTTGCACTTACGTTTACTTTTGATACTTAAGTATATTTAAAACCAAATACTTTTAGATTTTTACTCAAGTAGTATTTTACTGGGTGACTTTCACTTTTTACTTGAGTCATTTTCTATTAAGGGATCTTTACTTTAAATCCATTATGACAAATTGGGTACTTTTCCCACCACTGTCATAGTACTCATTTAGGGCTGGAGTCAATCCGTATCGTGGAAGTATCGTGGAATGTCCGTGTTGAAATGTAAAGGTCATTTCCTGATTGAGCTGACATACGCTGCGTTTACCGTGAATGCCATCTCCGCTAACGAGGGAACGTTTCTTTTAAATGTCAATCTAGCTATAAGCGCGGATCAGTATCCGTGATACTGTCGGGAACAGAATCCAGCCCTTAAAGCTGCAATCAGCAGTAAAAACATGAAGTAACCTTCCCGGCCCCCTGTTTCAGTAAAATCAAATAAATTGGGATGGGGCTGCAGAAATGTAACACTTTCAGATTCATAGACAGAGCTGTGGATGCAAGGACTGACCATCTAGGATATCAACATGATAGGTTGAATCGTGTTTTGAGGCTATACAGTGTTTGTTTACATTTACTTTGTTTACTAACATTGTAGTAAAAACAAGCTTATATTTGGGCTTCTGATGGGGTACGACAGTTGAACTAAGCTAAGGAGAGCGACTATGATCGACCCGCACCTGCTCGTTAAAAAAAAAAACGGAATGACCAGTTTAATATGCAAAATGGCAGCCAAGATGTTTCTGAAGAAAATATAGAATTTTGATGACCTCAGAGACGCTACGCTTCAAATGGCACCTTGTTCCCAATAGTGCACTACTCTGGTCAAAAGTAGTGCACTACTCTGGTCAAAAGTAGTGCACTACTCTGGTCAAAAGTAGTGCACTACTCTGGTCAAAAGTAGTGCACTACTCTGGTCAGAAGTAGTGCACTACTCTGGTCAAAAGTAGTGCACTACTCTGGTCAAAAGTAGTGCACACTAAAGAGAATAGGGTTGGGACTTAACCGGAGAGTAGAGACCTTGTCTGACCCTCTACTAAGCACACTGTGATTATTGTAGGAACGGCAGCTCACACACTGATCAATGAGGCCGTAATCTTGTATACCTTTTAAATGAGCTCTGAATCTATACGTCAATAATTAGGTTGGACCTATAGCTAATGAAGCTTGGCGTGAAAGCTCTCCTCGATCAATCAACATCCTCAGAGATCACTCGGGGGCTCCCGAGTGGCGCAGCGGTCTAAGGCACTGCATTTCAGTGCAAGAGGCGTCACTACAGACACCCTGGTTTGAATCCAGGCTGTATCACACCCGGCCGTGATTGGGAGTCCCATAGGGCGGCGCACAATTGGCCCAGCGTCATCCGCGTTTGGCCGGTGTAGGCCATCATTGTAAATAAGAATTTGTTCTTAACTGACTTGCCAAGTTAAATAAAGAATACATTTAAAAATGTAAAAAATGTAAAAAGTAATTCAATTTAAATACCTTAGGTGGTGTCCCTCGTTAACCCCTGTTACCTGAGGTGAGTCTCACTGAGTTAGGCGGTGTCCCTCGTTAACCCCTGTTACCTGAGGTGAGTCTCACTGAGTTAGATGGTCCCCCTCTTTAACCCCTGTTACCTGAGGTGAGTCTCACTGAGTTAGATGGTCCCCCTCTTTAACCCCTGTTACCTGAGGTGAGTCTCACTGAGTTAGGTGGTGTCCCTCGTTAACCCCTGTTACCTGAGGTGAGTCTCACTGAGTTAGGTGGTCCCCCTCTTTAACCCCTGTTACCTGAGGTGAGTCTCACTGAGTTAGGTGGTCCCCCTCTTTAACCCCTGTTACCTGAGGTGAGTCTCACTGAGTTAGGTGATGTCCCTCGTTAACCCCTGTTACCTGAGGTGAGTCTCACTGAGTTAGGTCGTGTCCCTCGTTAACCCCTGTTACCTGAGGTGAGTCTCACTGAGTTAGGTCGTGTCCCTCGTTAACCCCTGTTACCTGAGGTGAGTCTCACTGAGTTAGGTGGTGTCCCTGTTACCTGAGGTGAGTCTCACTGAGTTAGGTGATGTCCCTCGTTAACCCCTGTTACCTGAGGTGAGTCTCACTGAGTTAGGTGATGTCCCTCTTTAACCCCTGTTACCTGAGGTGAGTCTCACTGAGTTAGGTGGTGTACCTCTTTAACCCCTGTTACCTGAGGTGAGTCTCACTGAGTTAGGTGGTGTCCCTCTTTAACCCCTGTTACCTGAGGTGAGTCTCACTGAGTTAGATGGTCCCCCTCTTTAACCCCTGTTACCTGAGGTGAGTCTCACTGAGTTAGGTGGTGTCCCTCGTTAACCCCTGTTACCTGAGGTGAGTCTCACTGAGTTAGATGGTCCCCCTCTTTAACCCCTGTTACCTGAGGTGAGTCTCACTGAGTTAGATGGTCCCCCTCTTTAACCCCTGTTACCTGAGGTGAGTCTCACTGAGTTAGGTGGTGTCCCTCGTTAACCCCTGTTACCTGAGGTGAGTCTCACTGAGTTAGGTGGTGTACCTCGTTAACCCCTGTTACCTGAGGTGAGTCTCACTGAGTTAGGTGGTGTCCCTCGTTAACCCCTGTTACCTGAGGTGAGTCTCACTGAGTTAGGTGGTGTACCTCTTTAACCCCTGTTACCTGAGGTGAGTCTCACTGAGTTAGGTGATGTCCCTCTTTAACCCCTGTTACCTGAGGTGAGTCTCACTGAGTTAGGTGGTGTACCTCTTTAACCCCTGTTACCTGAGGTGAGTCTCACTGAGTTAGTTGGTCCCCCTCTTTAACCCCTGTTACCTGAGGTGAGTCTCACTGAGTTAGGTGGTGTCCCTCTTTAACCCCTGTTACCTGAGGTGAGTCTCACTGAGTTAGATGGTCCCCCTCTTTAACCCCTGTTACCTGAGGTGAGTCTCACTGAGTTAGGTGGTGTACCTCTTTAACCCCTGTTACCTGAGGTGAGTCTCACTGAGTTAGGTGGTGTACCTCTTTAACCCCTGTTACCTGAGGTGAGTCTCACTGAGTTAGGTGGTGTCCCTCGTTAACCCCTGTTACCTGAGGTGAGTCTCACTGAGTTAGGTGGTGTCCCTCTTTAACCCCTGTTACCTGAGGTGAGTCTCACTGAGTTAGGTGGTCCCCCTCGTTAACCCCTGTTACCTGAGGTGAGTCTCACTGAGTTAGGTGGTGTCCCTCGTTAACCCCTGTTACCTGAGGTGAGTCTCACTGAGTTAGGTGGTGTACCTCTTTAACCCCTGTTACCTTTCTACTACGGTCACAACTATGAACGTTCTACTATGACTCAACACAGGAGACCAGGGTCACGTTCATTATGACCTCACAGATCACGTTCCCATCTACGGTTTTTATCGAAGTGAAGTCCTACTTGTGATGGAATCAAGAAGTTCTCGTGAACTCTTTTAGGAATGCCGACAGATCATTTGTTCGTTTTGACATGTTGGCATCTTTTTTTTGTGTTGTTTATAAAATTAATAATGCGAGAGATGGCAGTGGAAAAGACATTATGCCTAAAATGTTGATATAACCGGTCATGTTGAAGTAAACGTGGAGTCACGTGACCATATGGTGTGTGGTCGTCCCACTACGACTCAGGGAAACCATGCAGTTCACTAGGCTACAGATTAAGTCAATTATTGATGAACTTCACAGGGTGGTGAAAGTGAACAGTGATGAGCTTAATCAATCAAATGTATTTATAAATCCCTTTTTTTTTTTAAACATCAGCCGATGCTCCTTTCCGATAAATATCGAGGGTCTAATTCTGGTGACATGATGATCGATGCTTGACTGCCGTTTGACATGTACAAATATTCTCTCTCTTATCCGTTATAATCTGGTCATGTAGCCAAGGCAACTCGCACTGTATCTGCCAGCTGATGGCTAGAGGTCAGTTTCTTGTTGGAAACGTTCCAAAAGTCTCTCTCGCTCTGTTTCATTCTGTTTCCTTCTGTTTGGTTCCTAATGAATACGGCCCAGACATCTACATCGTTTAAAGTATTATTCAGCGTTTAAGTATGTGTGTTGAAATTAGCCAAAGGGGTTGGATTAATGACTCTCTCTGCAAAGTGTGGGTGGATTAATGACTCTCTCTGCAAAGTGTGGGTGGATTAATGACTCTCTCTGCAAAGTGTGGGTGGATTAATGACTCTCTCTGCAAAGTAGGGCTCAATTTGCTACTTCGAGGTCAGGAGGATATTGTAAAAAAATAAAAATAAATCGGGAAACAAAAAATGTGCTTTTTTGGTCTTAATAATTTAAGGTTAGTGACCACTCCAGAACAAAATGAATGATAAAAAAACACTAATCTGCGCCTCTTAAAGGTAAATTGGTCCAATGTGTAAGAAGCATTCTATTGCAGGATAAATCAATGTTAAAATTTACATAGCTGGCCATATATGGATGTTGCATTTTATGGGTTGATATGTACAGTACCAGTCACATTTTGGACACACCTACTCATTCAAGGGTTTGTCTTTATTTTTACTATTTTCTACATTGTAGAATAATAGTGAAAACATCAAAACTATGAAATAACACATATGGAATCATGTAGTAACCAAAAAAAAGTGTCAAACAAAATCAAAATATATTTGAGATTTGAGATTCTTCAAAGTAGCCACACTTTGCCTTGATGACAGCTTTGCACACTCTTGGCATTCTCTCAACCAGCTTCACCTGGAATGCTTTTCAAACAGTCTTGAAGGAGTTCCCACATATGCTGACCACTTTTTGGCTGCTTTTCCTTCACTCTGCAGTCCAACTCATCCCAAACCATCTCAACTGGGTTGAGGTCGGGTGATTGTGGAGGCCAGGTCATCTGATGCAGCACTCCATTTCTCCTTCTTGGTAAAATAGCCCTTACACATTCTGGAGGTGTGTTGGGTCATTGTCCTGTTGAAAACAAATGAAAAAAAGCCCAAACCAGATGGGATGGTGTATCGCTGCAGAATGTTGTGGTTGCCATGCAGGTTATCTGTGCCTTGAATTCTAAATAAATCACAGACCGTGTCACCAGCAAAGCACCCCCACACCCTCACACCTCCTCCTCCATGCTTCACGGTGGGAACCACACATGCGGAGATCATCCGTTCACCTATTCTACGTCTCACAAAGACACTGCGGTTCTAACCAAAAATCTCCGATTTGGACTCATCAGAGCAAAGGACAGATTTGTACCAGTCTAATGTCCATTGCTCATGTTTCTTGGCCCAATCAAGTGTCTTCTTCTTATTGGTGTCCTTTAGTAGTGGTTTCTTTGCAGCAATTCAAACATGAAGGCCTGATTCACACAGTCTCCTTTGAACAGTTGATGTTGAGATGTGTCTGTTACTTGAACTCTGTGAAGCATTTATTTGGGCTGCAATTTCTGAGGTTGGTAACTCTAATGAACTTATCCTCTGCAGCAGAGGTAACTGATGGTACGTCTGAGGGCATAGAGGGATTTCTTATAAGCGTCTGGATTAGTGTCCCGCTCCTTGAAAGCGACAGCTCTAGCCTTTAGCTCGGTGTGGATGTTGCCAGTAATCCATGGCTTCTGGTTGGGATATGTACGCACAGTCACTGTGGGCATGATATCGTCGATGCACTTATTGAAGAAGCCGGTGACTGTTATTGGATGAATCCAGAAACATATTCCAGTCTGTGCTAGCAAAACAGTCCTGTAGCGTAGCATCCGAGTCATCTGACCACTTCCGTATTGAGCGTGTCACTGGTACTTCCTGCTTTAGTTTTTGGTTGTAAGCAGAAATCAGGAGGATAGAATGGTGGTCAGATTTGCCAGATGGAGAGCGAGGGAGTAAAGGTGGTCTGTTGCACATGTGGTAGAAATTTGGTAAAACGGATTTAAGTTTTCCTGCATTAAAGGCCCCGGCCACTAGGAGCGCCGCTTTCTGGATGAGCATTTTGTTGTTTGCTTTTGGCCTTATACAGTTGGTTGAGTGCGGTCTTAGTGCCAGCATCGGTTTGTGGTGGTAAATAGACAGCTATGAATAATATAGATGAGAACTCTCTTGCTAGATAGTGTGGTCTACAGTTTATCATTTATTTTTATATTTAACTAGGCAAGTCAGTAAAGAACAAATTCTTAATTACAATGGATGGCCTACCCCGGCCAAACCCCAACCCGGACGACGCTGGGCCAATTGTGCGCCGCACTATGGGACTCCCAATCACGGCCGGTTGTGATACAGCCTGGGATCGAACCAGGGTCTGTAGTGATGCCACTAGCACTGAGATGCAGTGCCTTAGACCGCTGTGCCACTCATGAGGTACTCTACCTCAGGCGAGCAATACCTCGAGACTTCTTTAATATTAGACATC
>NC_074675.1:4068924-4091342 GCF_029448725.1 Salvelinus fontinalis
TTGGCATTATGGGATGTTAGTTCCCCAGTCAGCTAGGTTCATCAGAGTACCAGCAGCTTCGTTCTCTTGACAGTATGGGATGTTAGTTCTCCAGCCAGCTAGGTTCATCAGAGTACCAGCAGCTTCGTTCTCTTGGCATTATGGGATGTTAGTTCCCCAGCCAGCTAGGTTCATCAGAGTACCAGCACATTCGTTCTCTTGACATTATGGGATGTTAGTTCCCCAGCCAGCTAGGTTCATCAGAGTACCAGCACATTCGTTCTCTTGACATTATGGGATGTTAGTTCCCCAGCCAGCTAGGTTCATCAGAGTACCAGCAGCTTCGTTCTCTTGGCATTATGGGATGTTAGTTCCCCAGCCAGCTAGGTTCATCAGAGTACCAGCAGCTTCGTTCTCTTGGCATTATGGGATGTTAGTTCCCCAGCCAGCTAGGTTCATCAGAGTACCAGCAGCTTCGTTCTCTTGGCATTATGGGATGTTAGTTCCCCAGCCAGCTAGGTTCATCAGAGTACGAGCAGCTTAATTTTCTTGACATTATCTTCGAGGCGCTGACTCTTCGGGCTAGATAAAGTTAATTGGCCCACATGAAAAGACATTTGAAGTCTGTCCTTTCAAAGGAACGCTTCTTCCATAGGAACGGAGTTTGGTGGTGTAGTCGACAGCCAAATCGTCTTCTGGAGGTAATGAGCTGTGGTGTGAACTGAACTCTCTCCTGATGACATGTTGGTTTAGTTCTGACAGGGTGCATGAGAACATGTCTCGTCATATCAGGTTCTTATGTAAATGAAAGGAAGTGTTTGCAGAGAGAGCGAGAGAGCGAGAGAGAGCGCGAGAGCGAGAGAGAGAGAGAAACAGCGAGAGACACACAGCGAGAGAGACACACACAGAGAGAGACACACACAGTGAGAGACACACACAGAGAGAGACAAACACAGAGAGAGACAAACACAGAGAGAGGCATACACAGTGAGAGACACACACAGAGAGAGACACACACAGAGAGAGACGCAGAGAAAGAGTTTTTCTCAAATGACACCTCTATGAACAGTTGCTTTGAGACAACTTGAGGTCTGTAGTTCTTATGTTTTATCATATCAAGATTGCACACCTGGCAGGTTACATCCTACACCTCCACACCTGGCAGGTTACATCCTACTCCTCTACACCTGGCAGGTTACATCCTACACCTCCACACCTGGCAGGTTACATCCTACACCTCCACACCTGGCAGGTTACATCCTACACCTCCACACCTGGCAGGTAACATCTCACGCCTCTACACCTGGCAGGTTACATCCTACACATCCACACCTGGCAAGTTACATCCTACACCTCTACACCTGGCAGGTTACATCTCACACCTCCACACCTGGCAGGTTACATCCTACACCTCCACACCTGGCAGGTTACATCCTACACCTCCACACCTGGCAGGTTACATCTCACACCTCCACACCTGGCAGGTTACATCCTACACCTCCACACCTGGCAGGTTACATCCTACACCTCCACACCTGGCAGGTTACATCCTACACCTTCACACCTGGCAGGTTACATCCTACACCTCCACACCTGGCAGGTTACATCCTACACCTCCACACCTGGCAGGTTACATCCTACACCTCCACACCTGGCAGGTTACATCCTACACCTCCACACCTGGCAGGTTACATCCTACACCTCCACACCTGGCAGGTTACATCCTACACCTCCACACCTGGCAGGTTACATCCTACACATCCACACCGGGCAGGTTACATCCTACACCTCCACACCGGGCAGGTTACATCTCACACCTCCACACCTGGCAGGTTACATCCTACACCTCCACACCTGGCAGGTTACATCTCACACCTCCACACCTGGCAGGTTACATCCTACACCTCCACACCTGGCAGGTTACATCCTACACCTCCACACCGGGCAGGTTACATCTCACACCTCCACACCTGGCAGGTTACATCCTACAAATCCACACCTGGCAAGTTACATCCTACACCTCAACACCTGGCAGGTTACATCACACACCTCTACACATGGCAGGTTACATCCTACACCTCCACACCTGGCAGGTTACATCATACACCTCAACACCTGGCAGGTTACATCCTACACCTCCACACCTGGCAGGTTACATCCTACACCTCCACACCTGGCAGGTTACATCCTACACCTCCACACCTGGCAGGTTACATCCTACACCTCTACACCTGGCAGGTTACATCCTACACCTCCACACCTGACAGGTTACATCCTACACCTCCACACCTGGCAGGTTACATCCTACACCTCCACACCGGGCAGGTTACATCCTACACCTCTACACCTGGCAGGTTACATCCTACACCTCCACACCTGGCAGGTTACATCCTACACCTCCACACCTGGCAGGTTACATCCTACACCTCTACACCTGGCAGGTTACATCCTACACCTCTACACCTGGCAGGTTACATCCTACACCTCCACACCTGGCAGGTTACATCCTACACCTCCACACCTGGCAGGTTACATCCTACACCTCCACACCTGGCAGGTTACATCCTACACCTCCACACCTGGCAGGTTACATCCTACACCTCCACACCTGGCAGGTTACATCCTACACCTCCACACCTGACAGGTTACATCCTACACCTCCACACCTGGCAGGTTACATCCTACACCTCCACACCGGGCAGGTTACATCCTACACCTCTACACCTGGCAGGTTACATCCTACACCTCCACACCTGGCAGGTTACATCCTACACCTCCACACCTGGCAGGTTACATATAACACCTCCACACCTGGCAGGTTACATCCTACACCTCTACACCTGGCAGGTTACATCCTACACCTCCACACCTGGCAGGTTACATCCTACACCTCCACACCTGGCAGGTTACATCCTACACCTCCACACCTGGCAGGTTACATCCTACACCTTCACACCTGGCAGGTTACATCCTACACCTCCACACCTGGCAGGTTACATCCTACACCTCCACACCTGGCAGGTTACATCCTACACCTCCACACCGGGCAGGTTACATCCTACACCTCTACACATGGCAGGTTACATCCTACACCTCCACACCTGGCAGGTTACATCCTACACCTCCACACCTGGCAGGTTACATCCTACATCTCCACACCTAGCAGGTTACGTCCTACACCTCCACACCTAGCAGGTTACGTCCTACACCTCCACACCTGGCAGGTTACATCCTACACCTCTACACCTGGCAGGTTACATCCTACACCTCTACACCTGGCAGGTTACATCCTACACCTCCACACCTGGCAGGTTACATCCTACACCTCCACACCTGGCAGGTTACATCCTACACCTCCACACCTGGCAGGTTACATCCTACACCTCCACACCTGGCAGGTTACATCCTACACCTCCACGCCTGGCAGGTTACATCCTACACCTCCACACCTGGCAGGTTACATCCTACACCTCCACACCGGGCAGGTTACATCCTACACCTCTACACCTGGCAGGTTACATCCTACACCTCCACACCTGGCAGGTTACATCCTACACCTCCACACCTGGCAGGTTACATCCTACACCTCCACACCTGGCAGGTTACATCCTACACCTTCACACCTGGCAGGTTACATCCTACACCTCCACACCTGGCAGGTTACATCCTACTCCTCTACACCTGGCAGGTTACATCCTACACCTCCACACCTGGCAGGTTACATCCTACACCTCCACACCTGGCAGGTTACATCCTACACCTCCACACCTGGCAGGTTACATCCTACACCTCCACACCTGGCAGGTAACATCTCACGCCTCTACACCTGGCAGGTTACATCCTACACATCCACACCTGGCAAGTTACATCCTACACCTCCACACCTGGCAGGTTACATCCTACACCTTCACACCTGGCAGGTTACATCCTACACCTCCACACCTGGCAGGTTACATCCTACACCTCCACACCTGGCAGGTTACATCCTACACCTCCACACCTGGCAGGTTACATCCTACACCTCCACACCTGGCAGGTTACATCCTACACCTCCACACCTGGCAGGTTACATCCTACACATCCACACCGGGCAGGTTACATCCTACACCTCCACACCGGGCAGGTTACATCTCACACCTCCACACCTGGCAGGTTACATCCTACACCTCCACACCTGGCAGGTTACATCTCACACCTCCACACCTGGCAGGTTACATCCTACACCTCCACACCTGGCAGGTTACATCCTACACCTCCACACCGGGCAGGTTACATCTCACACCTCCACACCTGGCAGGTTACATCCTACAAATCCACACCTGGCAAGTTACATCCTACACCTCAACACCTGGCAGGTTACATCACACACCTCTACACATGGCAGGTTACATCCTACACCTCCACACCTGGCAGGTTACATCATACACCTCAACACCTGGCAGGTTACATCCTACACCTCCACACCTGGCAGGTTACATCCTACACCTCCACACCTGGCAGGTTACATCCTACACCTCCACACCTGGCAGGTTACATCCTACACCTCTACACCTGGCAGGTTACATCCTACACCTCCACACCTGACAGGTTACATCCTACACCTCCACACCTGGCAGGTTACATCCTACACCTCCACACCGGGCAGGTTACATCCTACACCTCTACACCTGGCAGGTTACATCCTACACCTCCACACCTGGCAGGTTACATCCTACACCTCCACACCTGGCAGGTTACATCCTACACCTCTACACCTGGCAGGTTACATCCTACACCTCTACACCTGGCAGGTTACATCCTACACCTCCACACCTGGCAGGTTACATCCTACACCTCCACACCTGGCAGGTTACATCCTACACCTCCACACCTGGCAGGTTACATCCTACACCTCCACACCTGGCAGGTTACATCCTACACCTCCACACCTGGCAGGTTACATCCTACACCTCCACACCTGACAGGTTACATCCTACACCTCCACACCTGGCAGGTTACATCCTACACCTCCACACCGGGCAGGTTACATCCTACACCTCTACACCTGGCAGGTTACATCCTACACCTCCACACCTGGCAGGTTACATCCTACACCTCCACACCTGGCAGGTTACATATAACACCTCCACACCTGGCAGGTTACATCCTACACCTCTACACCTGGCAGGTTACATCCTACACCTCCACACCTGGCAGGTTACATCCTACACCTCCACACCTGGCAGGTTACATCCTACACCTCCACACCTGGCAGGTTACATCCTACACCTTCACACCTGGCAGGTTACATCCTACACCTCCACACCTGGCAGGTTACATCCTACACCTCCACACCTGGCAGGTTACATCCTACACCTCCACACCGGGCAGGTTACATCCTACACCTCCACACCGGGCAGGTTACATCCTACACCTCTACACATGGCAGGTTACATCCTACACCTCCACACCTGGCAGGTTACATCCTACACCTCCACACCTGGCAGGTTACATCCTACATCTCCACACCTAGCAGGTTACGTCCTACACCTCCACACCTAGCAGGTTACATCCTACACCTCTACACCTGGCAGGTTACATCCTACACCTCTACACCTGGCAGGTTACATCCTACACCTCCACACCTGGCAGGTTACATCCTACACCTCCACACCTGGCAGGTTACACCCTACACCTCCACACCTGGCAGGTTACATCCTACACCTCCACGCCTGGCAGGTTACATCCTACACCTCCACACCTGGCAGGTTACATCCTACACCTCCACACCGGGCAGGTTACATCCTACACCTCTACACCTGGCAGGTTACATCCTACACCTCCACACCTGGCAGGTTACATCCTACACCTCCACACCTGGCAGGTTACATCCTACACCTCCACACCTGGCAGGTTACATCCTACACCTTCACACCTGGCAGGTTACATCCTACACCTCCACACCTGGCGGGTTACATCCTACACCTCCATACCTGGCAGGTTACATCCTACACCTCCACACTTGGCAGGTTACATCCTACACCTCCACACCTGGCAGGTTACATCCTACACCTCCACACCTGGCAGGTTACATCCTACACCTCCACACCTAGCAGGTTACATCCTACGCCTCCACACCTAGCAGGTTACATCCTACACCTCCACACCTGGCAGGTTACATCCTACACCTCTACACCTGGCAGGTTACATCCTACACCTCTACACCTGGCAGGTTACATCCTACACATCTGCACCTGGCAGGTTACATCCTACACCTCCGCACCTGGCAGGTTACATCCTACACCTCCATACTCGGCAGGTCACATCCTACCCCTGCACACCTGGCAGGTCACATCCTACACCTCCACACCTGGCAGGTTACATCCTACACCTCCACACCCGGCAGGTTACATCCTACACCTCCATACCCGGCAGGTTACATCCTACCCCTCAACACCTGGCAGGTTACATCCTACACCTCCACACCTGGCAGGTTACATCCTACACCTCCACATCTGGCAGGTTACATTCTACACCTCCACACCTGGCAGGTTACATCCTACACCTCCACACCTGGCAGGTTACATCCTACACCTCCACACCTGGAAGGTTACATCCTACACCTCCACACCTGGCAGGTTACATCCTACACCTCCATACCTGGCAGGTTACATCCTACCCCTCCACACCTGGCAGGTTACATCCTACACCTCCACACCTGGCAGGTTACATCCTACACCTCAACACCTGGCAGGTTACATCCTACACCTCCACACCGGGCAGGTTACATCCTACACCTCTACACCTGGCAGGTTACATCTCACACCTCCACACCTGGCAGGTTACATCCTACACCACCACACCTGGCAGGTTACATCTCACACCTCCACACCGGGCAGGTTACATCCTACACCTCCACACCTGGCAGGTTACATCCTACACCTCCACACCTGGCAGGTTACATCCTACACCTCAACACCTGGCAGGTTACATCTCACACCTCTACACATGGCAGGTTACATCCTACACCTCCACACCTGGCAGGTTACATCCTACACCTCCACACCTGGCAGGTTACATCCTACACCTCCACACCTGGCAGGTTACATCCTACACCTCCACACCTGGCAGGTTACATCCTACACCTCCACACCTGGCAGGTTACATCCTACACCTCCACACCGGGCAGGTTACATCCTACACCTCCATACCCGGCACGTTACATCCTACACCTCCACACCCGGCAGGTTACATCCTACACCTCCACACCTAGCAGGTTACATCCTACACCTCTACACCTGGCAGGTTACATCCTACACCTCCACACCTAGCAGGTTACATCCTACACCTCCACACCTGGCAGGTTACATCCTACACCTCCACACCGGGCAGGTTACATCCTACACCTCCATACCCGGCACGTTACATCCTACACCTCCACACCGGGCAGGTTACATCTCACACCTCCACACCTGGCAGGTTACATCCTACACCTCCACACCTGGCAAGTTACATCCTACACCTCAACACCTGGCAGGTTACATCTCACACCTCTACACATGGCAGGTTACATCCTACACCTCCACACCTGGCAGGTTACATTCTACACCTCCACACCTGGCAGGTTACATCCTACACCTCCACACCTGGCAGGTTACATCCTACACCTCCACACCTGGCAGGTTACATCCTACACCTCCACACCGGGCAGGTTACATCCTACACCTCCACACCTAGCAGGTTACATCCTACACCTCCACACCTGGCAGGTTACATCCTACACCTCCACACCTGGCAGGTTACATCCTACACCTCCAAACCTGGCAGGTTACATCGTACACCTCCACACCTGGCAGGTTACATCCTACACCTCTACACCTGGCAGGTTACATCCTACACCTCCACATCTGGCAGGTTACATTCTACACCTCCACACCTGGCAGGTTACATCCTACACCTCCACACCTGGCAGGTTACATCCTACACCTCCACACCTGGCAGGTTACATCCTACACCTCCACACCTGGCAGGTTACATCCTACACCTCCACACCTGGCAGGTTACATCCTACACCTCCACACCGGGCAGGTTACATCCTACACCTCTACACCGGGCAGGTTACATCTCACACCTCCACACCTGGCAGGTTACATCCTACACCACCACACCTGGCAGGTTACATCTCACACCTCCACACCGGGCAGGTTACATCCTACACCTCCACACCTGGCAGGTTACATCCTACACCTCCACACCGGGCAGGTTACATCTCACACCTCCACACCTGGCAGGTTACATCCTACACCTCCACACCTGGCAAGTTACATCCTACACCTCAACACCTGGCAGGTTACATCTCACACCTCTACACATGGCAGGTTACATCCTACACCTCCACACCTGGCAGGTTACATCCTACACCTCCACACCTGGCAGGTTACATCCTACACCTCCACACCTGGCAGGTTACATCCTACACCTCCACACCTGGCAGGTTACATCCTACACCTCCACACCGGGCAGGTTACATCCTACACCTCCATACCCGGCAGGTTACATCCTACACCTCCACACCCGGCAGGTTACATCCTACACCTCCACACCTGGCAGATTACATCCTACACCTCCACACCTAGCAGGTTAAATCCTACACCTCCACACCTAGCAGGTTACATCCTACACCTCCACACCTGGCAGGTTACATCCTACACCTCTACACCTGGCAGGTTACATCCTACACCTCCACACCTGGCAGGTTACATCCTACACCTCCACACCCGGCAGGTTACATCCTACACCTCCATACCCGGCAGGTTACATCCTACCCCTCCACACCTGGCAGGTTACATCCTACACCTCCACACCTGGCAGGTTACATCCTACACCTCAACACCTGGCAGGTTACATCCTACACCTACACACCTAGCAGGTTACATCCTACACCTCCTCACCTGGCAGGTTACATCCTACACCTCCACACCTGGCAGGTTACATCCTACACCTCCACACCTGGCAGGTTACATCCTACACCTCCACACCTGTCAGGTTACATCCTACACCTCCACACCTGGCAGGTTACATCCTACACCTCCACACCTGGCAGGTTACATGCTACACCTCCACACCTGGCAGGTTACATCCTACACCTCCACACCTATCAGGTTACATCCTACACCTCCACACCTGGCAGGTTACATCCTACACCTCCACACCAGGCAGGTTACATCCTACACCTCTACACCTGGCAGGTTACATCTCACACCTCCACACCTGGCAGGTTACATCCTACACCTCCACACCTGGCAGGTTACATCTCACACCTCCACACCTGGCAGGTTACATCCTACACCTCCACACCTGGCAGGTTACATCCTACACCTCCACACCTGGCAGGTTACATGCTACACCTCCACACCTGGCAGGTTACATCCTACACCTCCACACCTGGCAGGTTACATCCTACACCTCCACACCTGGCAAGTTACATCCTACACCTCAACACCTGGCAGGTTACATCTCACACCTCTACACATGGCAGGTTACATCCTACACCTCCACACCTGGCAGGTTACATCCTACACCTCCACACCTGGCAGGTTACATCCTACACCTCCACACCTGGCAGGTTACATCCTACACCTCCACACCTGGCAGGTTACATCCTACACCTCCACACCGGGCAGGTTACATCCTACACCTCCACACCTAGCAGGTTACATCCTACACCTCCACACCTGGCAGGTTACATCCTACACCTCCACACCTGGCAGGTTACATCCTACACCTCCACACCTGGCAGGTTACATCCTACACATCCACACCTGGCAGGTTACATCCTACACCTCCACACCTGGCAGGTTACATCCTACACCTCCACACCTGGCAGGATACATCGTACACCTCCACACCTGGCAGGTTACATCCTACACCTCCACACCTGGCAGGTTACATCCTACACCTCCACATCTGGCAGGTTACATTCTACACCTCCACACCTGGCAGGTTACATCCTACACCTCCACACCTGGCAGGTTACATCCTACACCTCCACACCTGGCAGGTTACATCCTACACCTCCACACCTGGCAGGTTACATCCTACACCTCCACACCTGGCAGGTTACATCCTACACCTCCACACCGGGCAGGTTACATCCTACACCTCTACACCTGGCAGGTTACATCTCACACCTCCACACCTGGCAGGTTACATCCTACACCACCACACCTGGCAGGTTACATCTCACACCTCCACACCGGGCAGGTTACATCCTACACCTCCACACCTGGCAGGTTACATCCTACACCTCCACACCGGGCAGGTTACATCTCACACCTCCACACCTGGCAGGTTACATCCTACACCTCCACACCTGGCAAGTTACATCCTACACCTCAACACCTGGCAGGTTACATCTCACACCTCTACACATGGCAGGTTACATCCTACACCCCCACACCTGGCAGGTTACATCCTACACCTCCACACCTGGCAGGTTACATCCTACACCACCACACCTGGCAGGTTACATCCTACACCTCCACACCTGGCAGGTTACATCCTACACCTCCACACCGGGCAGGTTACATCCTACACCTCCATACCCGGCAGGTCACATCCTACACCTCCACACCCGGCAGGTTACATCCTACACCTCCACACCTGGCAGGTTACATCCTACACCTCCACACCTAGCAGGTTAAATCCTACACCTCCACACCTAGCAGGTTACATCCTACACCTCCACACCTGGCAGGTTACATCCTACACCTCTACACCTGGCAGGTTACATCCTACACCTCCACACCTGGCAGGTTACATCCTACACCTCCACACCCGGCAGGTTACATCCTACACCTCCACACCCGTCAGGTTACATCCTACACCTCCACACCTGGCAGGTTACATCCTACACCTCCACACCTGGCAGGTTACATGCTACACCTCCACACCTGGCAGGTTACATCCTACACCTCCACACCTATCAGGTTACATCCTACACCTCCACACCTGGCAGGTTACATGTTTCACCTCCACACCTGGCAGGTTACATCCTACACCTCCACACCTATCAGGTTACATCCTACACCTCCACACCTGGCAGGTTACATCCTACACCTCCACACCAGGCAGGTTACATCCTACACCTCCACACCTGGCAGGTTACATCTCACACCTCCACACCTGGCAGGTTACATCCTGCACCTCCACACCTGGCAGGTTAAATCCTACACCTCCACACCTGGCAGGTTACATCCTACACCTCCACACCTGGCAGGTTACATCCTACACCTCCACACCTGGCAGGTTACATCTCACACCTCCACACCTGGCAGGTTACATCCTACACCTCCACACCTGGCAGGTTACATCCTACACCTCCACACCTGGCAGGTTACATCCTACACCTCCACACCTGGCAGGTTACATCCTACACCTCCACACCTGGCAGGTTACATCTCACACCTCCACACCTAGCAGGTTACATCCTACACCTCCACACCGGGCAGGTTACATCCTACACCTCCACACCTGGCAGGTTACATCCTACACCTCCACACCTGGCAGGTTACATCCTACACCTCCACACCTGGCAGGTTACATCCTACACCTCCACACCTGGCAGGTTACATCCTACACCTCCACACCTGGCAGGTTACATCCTACACCTCCACACCTGGCAGGTTACATCCTACACCTCCACACCTATCAGGTTACATCCTACACCTCCACACCTGGCAGGTTACATCCTACACCTCCACACCAGGCAGGTTACATCCTACACCTCCACACCTGGCAGGTTACATCTCACACCTCCACACCTGGCAGGTTACATCCTGCACCTCCACACCTGGCAGGTTAAATCCTACACCTCCACACCTGGCAGGTTACATCCTACACCTCCACACCTGGCAGGTTACATCCTACACCTCCACACCTGGCAGGTTACATCTCACACCTCCACACCTGGCAGGTTACATCCTACACCTCCACACCTGGCAGGTTACATCCTACACCTCCACACCTGGCAGGTTACATCCTACACCTCCACACCTGGCAGGTTACATCCTACACCTCCACACCTGGCAGGTTACATCTCACACCTCCACACCTAGCAGGTTACATCCTACACCTCCACACCGGGCAGGTTACATCCTACACCTCCACACCTGGCAGGTTACATCCTACACCTCCACACCTGGCAGGTTACATGCTACACCTCCACAGCTGGCAGGTTACATCCTACACCTCCACACCTGGCAGGTTACATCCTACACCTCCACACCTGGCAAGTTACATCCTACACCTCAACACCTGGCAGGTTACATCTCACACCTCTACACATGGCAGGTTACATCCTACACCTCCACACCTGGCAGGTTACATCCTACACCTCCACACCTGGCAGGTTACATCCTACACCTCCACACCTGGCAGGTTACATCCTACACCTCCACACCTGGCAGGTTACATCCTACACCTCCACACCGGGCAGGTTACATCCTACACCTCCACACCTAGCAGGTTACATCCTACACCTCCACACCTGGCAGGTTACATCCTACACCTCCACACCTGGCAGGTTACATCCTACACCTCCACACCTGGCAGGTTACATCCTACACATCCACACCTGGCAGGTTACATCCTACACCTCCACACCTGGCAGGTTACATCCTACACCTCCACACCTGGCAGGATACATCGTACACCTCCACACCTGGCAGGTTACATCCTACACCTCCACACCTGGCAGGTTACATCCTACACCTCCACATCTGGCAGGTTACATTCTACACCTCCACACCTGGCAGGTTACATCCTACACCTCCACACCTGGCAGGTTACATCCTACACCTCCACACCTGGCAGGTTACATCCTACACCTCCACACCTGGCAGGTTACATCCTACACCTCCACACCTGGCAGGTTACATCCTACACCTCCACACCGGGCAGGTTACATCCTACACCTCTACACCTGGCAGGTTACATCTCACACCTCCACACCTGGCAGGTTACATCCTACACCACCACACCTGGCAGGTTACATCTCACACCTCCACACCGGGCAGGTTACATCCTACACCTCCACACCTGGCAGGTTACATCCTACACCTCCACACCGGGCAGGTTACATCTCACACCTCCACACCTGGCAGGTTACATCCTACACCTCCACACCTGGCAAGTTACATCCTACACCTCAACACCTGGCAGGTTACATCTCACACCTCTACACATGGCAGGTTACATCCTACACCCCCACACCTGGCAGGTTACATCCTACACCTCCACACCTGGCAGGTTACATCCTACACCACCACACCTGGCAGGTTACATCCTACACCTCCACACCTGGCAGGTTACATCCTACACCTCCACACCGGGCAGGTTACATCCTACACCTCCATACCCGGCAGGTCACATCCTACACCTCCACACCCGGCAGGTTACATCCTACACCTCCACACCTGGCAGGTTACATCCTACACCTCCACACCTAGCAGGTTAAATCCTACACCTCCACACCTAGCAGGTTACATCCTACACCTCCACACCTGGCAGGTTACATCCTACACCTCTACACCTGGCAGGTTACATCCTACACCTCCACACCTGGCAGGTTACATCCTACACCTCCACACCCGGCAGGTTACATCCTACACCTCCACACCCGTCAGGTTACATCCTACACCTCCACACCTGGCAGGTTACATCCTACACCTCCACACCTGGCAGGTTACATGCTACACCTCCACACCTGGCAGGTTACATCCTACACCTCCACACCTATCAGGTTACATCCTACACCTCCACACCTGGCAGGTTACATGTTTCACCTCCACACCTGGCAGGTTACATCCTACACCTCCACACCTATCAGGTTACATCCTACACCTCCACACCTGGCAGGTTACATCCTACACCTCCACACCAGGCAGGTTACATCCTACACCTCCACACCTGGCAGGTTACATCTCACACCTCCACACCTGGCAGGTTACATCCTGCACCTCCACACCTGGCAGGTTAAATCCTACACCTCCACACCTGGCAGGTTACATCCTACACCTCCACACCTGGCAGGTTACATCCTACACCTCCACACCTGGCAGGTTACATCTCACACCTCCACACCTGGCAGGTTACATCCTACACCTCCACACCTGGCAGGTTACATCCTACACCTCCACACCTGGCAGGTTACATCCTACACCTCCACACCTGGCAGGTTACATCCTACACCTCCACACCTGGCAGGTTACATCTCACACCTCCACACCTAGCAGGTTACATCCTACACCTCCACACCGGGCAGGTTACATCCTACACCTCCACACCTGGCAGGTTACATCCTACACCTCCACACCTGGCAGGTTACATCCTACACCTCCACACCTGGCAGGTTACATCCTACACCTCCACACCTGGCAGGTTACATCCTACACCTCCACACCTGGCAGGTTACATCCTACACCTCCACACCTGGCAGGTTACATCCTACACCTCCACACCTATCAGGTTACATCCTACACCTCCACACCTGGCAGGTTACATCCTACACCTCCACACCAGGCAGGTTACATCCTACACCTCCACACCTGGCAGGTTACATCTCACACCTCCACACCTGGCAGGTTACATCCTGCACCTCCACACCTGGCAGGTTAAATCCTACACCTCCACACCTGGCAGGTTACATCCTACACCTCCACACCTGGCAGGTTACATCCTACACCTCCACACCTGGCAGGTTACATCTCACACCTCCACACCTGGCAGGTTACATCCTACACCTCCACACCTGGCAGGTTACATCCTACACCTCCACACCTGGCAGGTTACATCCTACACCTCCACACCTGGCAGGTTACATCCTACACCTCCACACCTGGCAGGTTACATCTCACACCTCCACACCTAGCAGGTTACATCCTACACCTCCACACCGGGCAGGTTACATCCTACACCTCCACACCTGGCAGGTTACATCCTACACCTCCACACCTGGCAGGTTACATCCTACACCTCCACACCTGGCAGGTTACATCCTACACCTCCACACCTGGCAGGTTACATCCTACACCTCCACACCTGGCAGGTTACATCCTACACCTCCACACCTGGCAGGTTACATCTCACACCTCCACACCTGGCAGGTTACATCTCACACCTCCACACCTGGCAGGTTACATCCTACACCTCCACACCTGGCAGGTTACATCCTACACCTCCACACCTGGCAGGTTACATCTCACACCTCCACACCTGACAGGTTACATCCTACACCTCCACACCTGGCAGGTTACATCTCACACCTCCACACCTGGCAGGTTACATCTCACACCTCCACACCTAGCAGGTTACATCCTACACCTCTACACCTGGCAGGTTACATCTCACACCTCCACACCTGGCAGGTTACATCCTACACCTCCACACCTGGCAGGTTACATCCTACACCTCCACACCTGGCAGGTTACATCCTACACCTCCACACCTGGCAGGTTACATCCTACACCTCCACACCTGGCAGGTTACATCCTACACCTCCACACCTGGCAGGTTACATCCTACACCTCCACACCTGGCAGGTTACATCCTACACCTCCACACCTGGCAGGTTACATCTCACACCTCCACACCTGGCAGGTTACATCTCACACCTCCACACCTGGCAGGTTACATCCTACACCTCCACACCTGGCAGGTTACATCCTACACCTCCACACCTGGCAGGTTACATCCTACACCTCCACACCTGGCAGTTTACATCCTACACCTCCACACCTGGCAGGTTACATCCTACACCTCCACACCTGGCAGGTTACATCTCACACCTCCACACCTAGCAGGTTACATCCTACACCTCCACACCGGGCAGGTTACATCCTACACCTCCACACCTGGCAGGTTACATCCTACACCTCCACACCTGGCAGGTTACATCCTACACCTCCACACCTGGCAGGTTACATCCTACACCTCCACACCTGGCAGGTTACATCCTACACCTCCACACCTGGCAGGTTACATCTCACACCTCCACACCTGACAGGTTACATCTTACACCTCTACACCTGGCAGGTTACATCTCACACTCTTTGTTATGGCAAGACTAAATACGTTCAGGAGTAAAAATGTGCTTAACAAGTCACAGAATCCCGAGCTGACAACGTAAAAATCTGTCGTTCTGCCCCTGAACAGGCAGTTAACCCACTGTTCCCCAGGAAGTCTGTCAATGAAAATAAGAATTTGTTCTTAAATGACTTGCCTAGTTAAAGTAGGTTAAATAGAAATTTCAAAAAACATAGTAAGTTGAACGGACTGAATTTTTCGTATATTGTGATGTCAAGATCGACAACTCTCAATATTACATCTTACTGTACACCTTACAGGTAACATTACACCTCTACACCTTACAGGTAACATTACACCTCTACACCTTACAGGTAACATTACACCTCTACACCTTACAGGTAACATTACACCTCTACACCTTACAGGTAACATTACACCTCTACACCTTACAGGTAACATTACACCTCTACACCTTACAGGTAACATTACACCTCTACACCTTACAGGTAACATTACACCTCTACACCTTACAGGTAACATTACACCTCTACACCTTACAGGTAACATTACACCTCTACACCTTACAGGTAACATTACACCTCTACACCTTACAGGTAACATTACACCTCTACACCTCACAGGTAACATTACACCTCTACACCTCACAGGTAACATTACACCTCTACACCTCACAGGTAACATTACACCTCTACACCTTACAGGTAACATTACACCTCTACACCTTACAGGTAACATTACACCTCTACACCTTACAGGTAACATTACACCTCTACACCTCATAGGTAACATTACACCTCTACACCTCACAGGTAACATTACACCTCTACACCTCACAGGTAACATTACACCTCTACACCTCACAGGTAACATTACACCTCTACACCTTACAGGTAACATTACACCTCTACACCTTACAGGTAACATTACACCTCTACACCTTACAGGTAACATTACACCTCTACACCTTACAGGTAACATTACACCTCTACACCTTACAGGTAACATTACACCTCTACACCTTACAGGTAACATTACACCTCTACACCTTACAGGTAACATTACACCTCTACACCTTACAGGTAACATTACACCTCTACACCTTACAGGTAACATTACACCTCTACACCTTACAGGTAACATTACACCTTACAGGTAACATTACACCTCTAACCCATGGGGAGGGGGTCACACTCGGACATTCAGAGAGGGGCTATATTATTGTGGCCCTGGTGGCACGAAATCAAAGTCGGACTGCATGGAGATGCCTGGGAACATGGTCAAAACGGATGACCGTATTGTGGGTGTTTCTGGAAGAAGGTGTACATTTGACCTCCATCATCTAGGATGTGACAATGGAAAATACATCTCTACATTTATGCTCATTTTTTGCGCGGTCTTGCAGGCCTTGTCATGCAGCTGCAACTGCAAGTACATTTGTAAATCATGACCCATCTTGAGTTGGGCTCTGGGATGGTGCAATTGTTGAGAGGGTGAGCTTATGGTTGTGTGGGGGTAAAGGCTGAATGTGTGTGGGTGTATGTGTGTATCCCACAACTGTTGCGAAGGAAGAAGTAAAATATGTTAGGAACTATAGAGGATGATCCACAGCAATATGTAATAAAAATCGAGGTGAGGGCGATGGAAATGCATTTGGCAATGGATCTGCTTCGGTTCGGTGGATGGTGCTGTGTGCACTTTTCGAAGGATGGATCCCAGTCGTTCCGGGGCTGTGGGATGCGGGGGGTCGGGGGTGGTCTGCCGGGCATTGGGATGACAACCCAACTCGAGATGGGGGCTTTTGGCGGGTGGAATAGTGGGGACCAATTGGAGGTTTGCTTAGTGGAGATGCAAATGTGATGGTACAACTATATAGACACTCAATCATTATGTTACTTTTTAATAGGACGTTTACAAACATATATTTTGATAAAAATAATTGAAAGGTGTGTCTCATTATGGTAAGTGGTGAAATAAGTATAGCCAGTTACAATTGTAATGGCTTAGCAGATAATAAGAAAAGACAATCAGTATTTACCTGGCTAAAAGAGAAGGATTATAATATCAGTCTTGTGGAAAAAGAACTGGGGGGGCGAAATATATTTCTCCCATGGGCAAAGAAATTCAAAAGGGGTGATGGTTTTAATTAATAATAACTTTGATCCAAATGTGCAACTTGTCCAAACAGATCCTCAAGGTAGATGGATTATTTTAAATATGTTATTGGACAATAAACATATATGGCTTATTAACCTATACGGTCCGAATAATGAGGATCCAAGCTTCTTTGACAATATATATAAGAATGTATCAACTCTACAAGCAACACTAGACTCTATTATTATAGTGGGAGATTTTAATACGGTCTTAAATACCTCTATGGACCGGAAAGGAAATCACACTACAAACTATCACCTTCAGGCACTTAAGGAAATCAGGAATGTCATGGATATATTGGAATTAGTGGATATATAGAGACTTAAATACCCTGACCTAGTGAGATATACATGGCGGAGGCTTAATCAAGCTAGTCGCCTTGACTGCTTTCTTATATCATTCTCTCTGGCACCAAAAGTTAAAAAGTGTTTGATAGGGGACAGAATGCGGTCGGACCATCACATAATTGGCATGTATATTACTCTTACAGAATTTCCACGTGGGAACACTTAAACAAATAAAGGGAACACTTAAACAACACAATGTAACTCCAAGTCAATCACACTTCTGTGAAATCAAACTGTCCACTTAGGAAGCAACACTGATTGACAATACATTTCACATGCTGTTGTGCAAATAGAATAGACAAAAGGTGGAAATTATAGGCAATTAGCAAGACACCCCCCAAAACAGGAGTGATTCTGCAGGTGGTGACCACAGACCACTTCTCAGTTCCTATGCTTCCTGGCTGATGTTTTGGTCACTTTTGAATGCTGGCGGTGCTCTCACTCTAGTGGTAGCATGAGACGGAGTCTACAACCCACACAAGTGGCTCAGGTAGTGCAGTTCATCCAGGATGGCACATCAATGCGAACTGTGGCAAAAAGGTTTGCTGTGTCTGTCAGCGTAGTGTCCAGAGCATGCAGGCGCTACCAGGAGACAGGCCAGTACATCAGGAGACGTGGAGGAGGCCGTAGGAGGGCAACAACCCAGCAGCAGGACCGGTACCTCCGCCTTAGTGCAAGGAGGTGCACTGCCAGAGCCCTGCAAAATGACCTCCAGCAGGCCACAAATGTGCATGTGTCTGCTCAAACGGTCAGAAACAGACTCCAGAACACACTCTGAACGCTACAGATATAAATACACCTGCAGAGTAAGAGGCTTAGCTTTCACTACACCTGCAGAGTAAGAGGCTTGGAGTCATTTTGTTTAATCTATCCATATACCTTTCTAGTTTTGATCTGGACAAATTCACGCCAGGCACCACAGGCCTACTAAAGTAACATTTTTGCATGTAATTATCAATTTTGAGATTTTGGGATATTTTGGTCCATGAATTAGCATTTTCATAAAGTCAAAAAAAAAATGTAAAAAAAATTGATAAAAATGTATATTTTCATTAGTTTATATTTATACATTTATTACTAATGATAGCTCCCGAGTGGTCTTACGCACTGCATCTCAGTGCAAGCGGCATTACTACAGTACCTGGTTCGAATCCAGGCTGAATCACATCCGAACGTGATTGGTAAGTCCCATAGGGGCGGCTCACAATTGTCCTAGCGTCGTCCGGGTTTGGCCGGGGTAGGCCGTCATTGTAAATAAGAATTTGTTCTTAACTGACTTGCCTTGTTAAATAATACTACTCTCATAAAAATGCCATGAATGGTAACCACTGTTAAATGGACATCCATCATTTAAAAACCAATTTAATAGAGAATGTAACAAACTGGACTACATTTAGTAACTTTAATTGAAGAGATTGTGATTGGGTGTAAATACAGTACCGGTCAAACGTTCAGACACTCCTACTCATTCAAGGGTTGACAGAATGCCAAGAGTGAGCAAAGCTGTCCTCAAGACAACAACAAAATTGGCTACTTTGAATTATCTCAAATATAAAATATATTTTGATTTGTTTTAACACTGTTTTGGTTACGACATGATTCCACATATGTGTTATTTCATAGTTGTGACGTCGTCACTATTATTTTACAATGTAGAAAATAGTAAAAAATAAAGAAAAACCCTTGAATGAGTGGATGTGTCCAAACTTTTGACTGGTACTGTGTTTGCCAGTGTAAATTCTGTGTCTAACTGCCATTTCCCGACAGACTTACCACACACCAATTCCCTTTCCTCATCTTCAGAAGCATCAGCGGTCACCACATTGTGTGTGGTTATCCTTAGATGTATTTTCCCGGACTTATACATTGGGAATTGTTGACATGCTGTCAAATTTTTATTCTAGATTACATTTTGTTCTGAAAAAAAGCATTTTAGTATTTTTACAGATAGAAAGATGTAAAAAAGTATTAATTCACAATCTGCTATGTATAAATCCAGCCCTGGAGTGTCTTACCAAAATGAAATATAAATATTTAGGCTGACTTAACCCAGTGTCCAGAAAAATGTATTCGTGTGATATGCAAATATGTGTTCATTTTTAATGAAATATCACTAATTTGCATATCTCAATAGAATATTTCCAGGGGGAAATATACATAAAAGTACTATATTTGTGTCCACGTTCAACTGGTAAAAGTCGATAGTGATATGATTAAGGATCTGGTGCCTGGCCTTCCATAGAGCAAAAGGAAGTACTACCCATTGGATCAAAGTAATCATTGTTCTGCCAAAAAACGAAGTGTGATGTACCCGATTTCCGCGAATCAGAAGCGTCCGTCTCGGGGTCTGGCAGGAAGCTGCATATTAACAGATGGAGGTGAGGGATACACCCCAAACCTCTGTAGGACACTGCTTTAGACCAGAGCCCCATGGGCCCTAGGAAGTCGTGAACTATATCTGGCTCTGTCTGGCCCTGTCTGTCTGTCTGTCTGTCTACACTGCTTTAGACCAGAGCCCCATGGGCCCTAGGAAGTAGTGAACTATATCTGGCTCTGTCTGTCTGTCTGTCTGTCCGTCTACACTGCTTTAGACCAGAGCCCCATGGGCCCTGGGAAGTAGTGAACTATATCTGGCCCTGTCTGTCTGTCTGTCTACACTGCTTTAGACCAGAGCCCCATGGGCCCTAGGAAGTAGTGAACTATATCTAGCTCTGTCTGGCCCTGTCTGTCTGTCTGTCTACACTGCTTTAGACCAGAGCCCCATGGGCCCTAGGAAGTAGTGAACTATATCTAGCTCTGTCTGGCCCTGTCTGTCTGTCTGTCTACACTGCTTTAGACCAGAGCCCCATGGGCCCTAGGAAGTAGTGAACTATATCTAGCTCTGTCTGGCCCTGTCTGTCTGTCTGTCTACACTGCTTTAGACCAGAGCCCCATGGGCCCTAGGAAGTAGTGAACTATATCTGGCCCTGTCTGTCTGGCCCTGTCTCTCTCTGTATGGCCCTGTCTCTCACTGTCTGTCTGTCTCTCGCTGTCTGTCTGTCTCTCTGTCTCTCTCTCTGTCTCCCGTTTGAGATAGATCTGCTTTGTAGCTTTGAAGGTACTCATTTCATTTCAGTCAACCAAACAACTCACTAGTGTAGCATCCATCCCGTCAAACATGGTTTTATTTTCCTTACGTTTAGTTTTATTTGTGATATAACAAGATTTTAATATCTGGATCATTCAACAATATCTTGGTTTTGACATCTTCAAATGCTCCTCTTAGCTTGCCGTCAAATCCCGATGGTGCTGTCCCTAACGCTGCCATAGAAACCTGGAAAAATCTGGTCACTGTTATCGGTCACAATGTGGTTGGACAGACAGAGACAGACAGACATACAGACAGAGACACAGACAGAGACACAGATAGACAGAGACACAGATAGACAGAGACACAGACAGACAGAGACAGACAGACAGAGACAGACAGAGACAGAGACAGACAGAGACAGACAGAGACAGACAGAGACAGACAGACAGAGAGACAGACAGAGAGACAGACAGAGAGACAGACAGAGAGACAGACAGAGAGACAGACAGAGAGACAGACAGAGAGACAGACAGAGAGACAGACAGAGAGACAGACAGAGAGACAGACAGAGCCAGACAGACAGAGCCAGACAGACAGAGCCAGACAGACAGAGCCAGACAGACAGACAGACAGACAGACAGAGCCAGACAGACAGAGCCAGACAGACAGACAGAGACACAGCCAGACAGACAGAAAGACAGAGACAGAGACCGACAAAGAGAGCCAGACAAACAGACAGACAGACCGACAGAGCCAGACAGACCGACAGAGCCAGACAGACC